>NW_024080697.1:3707156-3957609 GCF_003009895.1 Hyaena hyaena
GTCAAGTAAAAGCATAAAAGTACAGAAAGAGACAATTTCAGAATAGTGATTATCTCTGGGGGCTGGGTGAGAGAAACAGAATCAAGAAGGGACACTAAAGGGAGTTTTAGCTATCTTTTTCCTTTTAAAAAGTGAATAAATGGGGTGAGATAGTAACATCATTAAAATGTGAGATCATGGGTACATTATTTTCTGTACCTTTTCATCAAATCTGAAGGACCAATAACATTTTAAAAAATGTTTATTTATTCTTGAGAGAGAGAAAGAGACAGAGCACGAGCAGGGGATGGGCAGAGACAGAGCGAGACACAATCTGAGGCAGGCTCCAGGCTCTGAGCTGTCAGCACAGAGCCCGACGTGGGGTCAAACTCATGAACCGTGAGATCATGACCTGAGCTGAAGTTAAATGCTTAACCGACTGAGCCACCCAGGCGGCCCTGAAAGACCAATAACATTTCTAACCTATCTGAAGCATGCCAGAAGCCTACTGACATTAATAAGCCCACAAATTCATAAGAATCTGAACTCAAGGGGCACCTGGGTAGTTCAGTCGGTTAAGCAACTGGCTTTGGCTCAGGTCATGATCTCACGGTTTGTGGGTTTGAGCCCCGCATCGGGCTCTGTGCTGACAGTTCAGAGCCTGGAGCCTGCTTCAGATTCTGTGTCTCCCTCTCTCTCTCTCTGCCCCTCCCCTGCTCACGCTGTCTCTCTCTCTCTCTCTCAGAAATAAATAAAACATTAAAAAAAAATAAATAAAACATTAAAAAAAAGAATCTGAACTCAATACTAGAGAAGAATCTAAATTTGATACGAGGGCAAGAGAACCAGTGTGTCTGTTCTGTGTGTGTGTCACCTTAACAAAACACGCTTGCCTCCTCTCAGAACGGCCACCCTCCACACGTCACCCGCAAGCCCTCTACCCGTGCTGCTATGCTCAGGCCACAGCGGCCTCCCTGCTCTTCCTAACCACACAGGGGCCTCCTTTGCTAGGCCCTTTTATCTCTGGACTTTCAGGGCCAAATCCTCACGTCCCTCAAATTCTTGCTAAAATCTTGCCTTCTCAATCAATGACCGCTTTATTTTAAATTGCAAACTGGGTCCCCCAAACCTTCTCTACTTACTTTTTCTCTGGAATACTCATTTTCTAGCACACTCTATAATCTATTTCCCTCACTAGAAACCCCATTAGGCAAAATTTTGGGGGTGTCTCATTCTTGATAAATCATGAGTGCCTAGAAACAGCACCTAGCACACGGCAAGCACTGAAATATTTGGCAAAATAATAAAACTTCAATTTTTCTAAGTTACAGTACTCTCCAAGACTAATACAACACGCTGTCCTCTGAATCGCCAATACAGCCTAAGTATATATATACACCTCTCAAATGACCTGCCTGTATGCCCATTTCCTGTGGATCGTGATTCACAGGGCCTAACACATTGTGAGGTACTCCTTGTTTGTGGAATGAATGAAATTCAATGTCTTGAGCATAAAAGATGAAGTTTCGCTCAGGGCAGGCCACTTCTATCTTAAAATCACACTCAGGTAATTCCTTACAGATACCTCTTTTTAAAAGTCACTTTAAGGGGCGCCTGGGTGGCTTAGTCGGTTAAGCGTCCGACTTTCGCTTAGGTCATGATCTCACGGTTCGTGGGTTCGAGCCTCGCGTCGGGCTCTGTGCTGACTGCCAGCTCAGAGCCTGGAGTCTGTTTCAGTCTGTGACTCCCTCTCTCTCTGACCCTCCCCTGCTCACGCTGTCTCTCTCTCTCTCCTAGAAATAAATAAAACATTAAAAAAAAAAAAGTCATTTTAAGGCATAGTCAAAGGGCTGCTGCTTGAATCACACTTTTTTCCTTCTTCAAGGACAACAAAAAGACGCATTCAGTGATGCCATAAAAAGAAACAGTACCTTACATACTCAAATCTGAAAGAAATCAGGTCATGTTTAATTCAGATTGGGTAGCTGGATTTACGAGATATATTTATCTCTACTTTTGGTTTCATTTTTATTATCCTCTGTTTTGGCACAGAAACAATGTAACCAAAAGAAGTCCATCTCTACTAATTAAAAGTTTTAGAGAGTAATTTTTAAAATATATATAAAAGCTGGTAGTGGCAAGTGGTAAAAATGGCCACAAATTCTTGGGCCCACTGCCCATTTGAGATGGAGTCTGAATTCCCACGGCCTACAATCTGGACTGGCCTTAAAGGCCTGCTTGTTAACAACAAATCAGAAAATGCCATGGGGTACAGCACGTTCTTTGGGAACGCCTGCTCTGAAGCATCCCCTCTGGGTCCCCAGTCACTGTGCTTTGAGGAGCCCAGCGTCACGGGGAGGAAACGTGAAGGTGCTCTGGTCAACAGCCTCGGGTGAGCCCAGAATTCAAGACACTTCTGCCCAAGTGACTTGGGAGGGAATAAGCCTCCAGATGACCCCAGCCCCCAGCCATCTGAGTCTTCCCAAGCTGTTTGGGTCTTCCAAGCTCAGGCCTCAGATATTACGAAGCAAAGACAAGCCATCCCTGCTGTGCCCTGACCGAATTCCTGACCTGCAGACTCTGTGAGCATAATAAGATGGCTCTTATTTCACAGCACTATGCTTAGGGGGTGGTTAGAGAGGCAAGAAATAAAGTGGAAAATGAATGCTAACCCAACGTCTATATCTAATTACCATATTTCATTTTCTCACCACCAGCAGAGCCCAGATTTCATTATTTAGTACAGAGAAGTCATATCCTTCACACAGATCTGTGCTCTAGGACAGGGCAAAGAAATTACCAAAGTTAACTTTGAGAGCTGTTACCTATTCACTGCAGTCACCTCAGTCCATACACGGGACCGGCAAGGTTGATGCACCTATGTGAAGTAATCAGATAAATGCTAGCTACGTATGCATGTCGCAGATTAGAACACATTACTTCTAACACCATAAAGGAAGGAGAGAAGATAACAGAGCTATGGCTAACAGAGGGTTACTCACAAGGTTCCATACTGTGTTCACAATGTGAGTGAAGTATTTTCTTCCCCAAGGAATCAATTCATGAAACTGAAAATGATCAACACTTTCGAAATCCATGTCCAAAAATCTCTTACTAGAGATAGGATATATCACAGATGAGAAAAAATATTAAGGTAAAATTCTTATTTAGAAAAATAGGCTTACATTAATCAAACTCAGACATACTCCTTCCATCCTGTTTTTCAGTGCAAATCAAAAAAATCTTACCACACAAGTATTACATAAATGAAGACAGCTCAAGGCTGATAATGTAAAATCTTTTACAAGAATAAAACTCATTTTAGATGCATTTGAAAAGCAACAAGTAAAATGAATGTATGTCTCATACTCACAATGGAAAGTTTTAGAAGTGAAAAAAAAACAAAAAAACAAAATCCCAATTGTTCTAAATTTTCTGCAGTCAATACTGCCCTCTAGTGATGCAGAATAAAAGCGAACTAGAAAGTGAGCACCACATTTTATTTATTGTTCATTTTAGTATGTTTATGTCAGGGCATCTAGTTTGGATGACAAATCCCACCAAAGACAGAAAAAACAAATCCAGGATGACTTATTATCCACTGTTAAATTGGAAACTCTTCTACAAGGCACTGAATCAAGGACACTAATATATGCACTCAGCAGCCTTTAAATACAATGGGAACGGATTCTCACTACACACACTGAGCTACATCTTCATACAAAATTGTGCCATTTGAGGAAGACCCTAAGGCTCATTACCTAAGACTTATGAAGACAGGGGAGATAGTAAGCTCAAAGCGTCACCATCTGTACACAAGAAAATTCAACTGGAAGCAAGCCAGGCTAGTTCTCATGGCATGTGTACCGAACACACTGAAAAGTGCCCATAGCAACCAAGGCCTCACAGATCTGCCAGTTCTGCTCATTCGTACACCTGACTCCTCATTTTAAGAAAAAAGTTCAAGCAAAAGAGCATGCTTGGCTGCTAGCATTTATTGAACATAGGAAATTTTCCAAGGAAACAGAGACTTACCAAGGGTAGTTCCATCCTGCCCCATGATGCACTTCATAGAGGTGACAATCTGCTCCACGACAGGTGGGGACAGTGACGTGGCATAAACTGCACTATGAGAATGTGTCCGCAGATAGTCTATCAGCTCCTGGGGAGTTCACAGAAGCGAGTCATTAGCGGTCAAGCTTGAATCCTCTGGCAATGTCACTGCCTTCCTTTGAGGGAAAGCAGACTTTTCCTTCCACAGCAGTGGAACAGGGACACTAATCTGAGATGCAAGGTTAACTGACACAGGGCAACAGCCTCAGGCTTTGTTTTGCTTGTTAAACATGTCACAACATGAAAGAAACAAAACCTAGTTTTAAAGAAGCCCTCTAAATCTGGAGAACATATCACTTAATACTGTAAACATAACTACAATGCTGTGTTAAACAAGGTGTGTGGATTGCTTTGTAGATACAATAATTTCTTTTTTTTTTTTAAGTTTATTTATTTATTTTGAGAACATGAGCAGGGGAGGGGCATAGAGAGAGGAGGAGAGAGAAAGAATCCCAAGTAGCCTCCACGCTGTCAGTGCAAAGCCCGATTTGGGGCTCAATCTCACAAACTGTGAGATCATGACCTGAGTGGAAACCAAGAGTCTGACATGTAACCAACTGAGCCACCCGGGTGCCCCACAAGAATTTACTTTTAAGTTTACAAGAAAATATCACCTACATATTACCCTACGTCTGCAGAGCCCATCCTTACAAGTCTGAGTAAGAGAAAAGACCATTCCCTAACACCAATTTTAAAGGTATTAAATATCCTCTAGGGGCACCTGGGTGGCTTGGTTGGTTGAGCACCTGACTTCAACTCAGGTCATGATCTCATGGTTCTTCAGTTTGAGCCCCCCACTGGGCTCTCTGCAGTCAGTGCAGAGCCCACTTCAGATCCTCTCTGTCCCCTTCTCTCTCTGCCCCTCTCCCATTCTTTCCCTCTCTCAAAATAAACATTAAAAATCTAAATATCCTCCAGATACACAGAGACTTGTAAAATAATATAAATATGGCAGAATAAAAATTCACTGGGTCTTTCAAGAGAAAAGGAAAGCCATCTCACTGAATGAAGACAAACTTTATATGCCAGTTACAAGGAGTCCAAAACAATCAGTTGTATGTCCCTATTCTCTCCTTCTAACTTCACTAAATCTTTAAATAAAATGCGCACACAAAGTAGCTTATGTATCAGAACCCAACATGGAGACACAAAACAGGACTACAAAACAGCGTATCACTTCAAAAATACTAAAAAGTATATAAAACAAAAGCAGAGATATACCGTACCTAAATGATCTCCCAGAGTATGATTTTAAGTCCTTTGGTTTAGCAATAAATCTTACTATAAAGCAATCAAACTCTCCAAAGTGAGCCTGGTTCCATTAACAAAACTTGAGGTAAAACTATCAAACTTGACTAAAACCACTAATAATGAGTTTCCTCTAAAAAGCGATCAATTATTAAGAGAAAGTCCATGCTTTAAACCTCCCAATGTCAAGTTTTAAAAAGGAATTAGAGGGGCGCCTGGGTGGCTCAGTCGGTTAAACATCCAACTTCAGCTCAGGTCATAATCTCACAGTTTGTGGGTTCGAGCCCCGCGTCAGGCTCTGTGCTGACAGCTAGTTCAGAGTCTGGAGCCTGTTTCAGATTCTGTATCTCTCTCTCTCTCTGACCCTCCCCTGTTTACGGTGTCTCTCTCTCAGAAACAAATAAAACATTAAAAAAAATTTTTTTAAATAAATAAATAAAAAGGAATTAGAAATATGCATGAGTTCCTAATACATACCTCATACAAATAAATACTTAACAAATGATGTGTTTTTTCTAATACCATAGAGTTTTTTTTTAACAGTTTTACTGAGATAGAATTAACTTTTCTAAAGTATACAACTCAGTGGCTTACAGAATACTCATAGAGCTGTGTGACTTTCATCGCTATCTAATTTTATTTTATTTTATTTTTTAAGTAGGCTCCACGCCCAGCGTGGGACTTGAACTCATGACCCTAATATCAAGAATCACATACTCCACCAACTGAGTGAGCCAGGTGCCCTACTATCTGATTTTAAACATTTTATTACCTCAGAAAAAAACCTCATTTCCATCAACAGTCACTTTCCATTCCCCCCATCCCCTCAGCCCTTGGCAACCACTAACTACATTGTGTCTCTGATTTGCTTGCTCTGAATATATCACATAAAATCAATAATACAATGTGACCTTTATGACTGACTTTTTTTTTTTTTTACATTTATTTATTACTAAGAAACAAAGAGAGACAGAGCATGAGCAGGGGAGGGGCAGAGAGAGAGGGAGACAGAATCTGAAGCAGGCTCCAGCCTCTGAGCTGTCAGCACAGAGCCTGACCCGGGGCTCAAACCCACAAACTGGGAGATCATGACCTGAGCTGAAGTTGGATGCTTAACTAAGCCACCCACGCGTCCCTGTGACTGACATCTTTAAGTTCAAGTAAACTTACTAACATGAATGTTCAAATTCATCCATGTTGTAACATGGACATATGGCATTTTTCCAACCCTAACGATATAATCTTATAAACTAAGTATATTTGTCTCTGTTTTTACTGATAAGGAAATGGGAAGGTTAAATGATGTGCCCCAGGTCTCACAAAGTTAGAGAAGTATTCAAACCTAGGCCTCTGTCTCATCATTCAGCCATTTCCATCACACCACACTGATTCTCAAAGGCCTCAGAGTTCATTACATGATTTGTAAATTGAAAAACACAATGCCTTGCAGTACACCAGAGCAGGCAAAATAATCTTTTTCTTCCTGTCTCTATGCCCACCCAAGATGCATTTGAGGTCAAGGGGAGGGAAACTCGTCTTCTAATCCCACTGGCTCTCATTATAAACTCACTACTTTTGAAACTGTGGGCACAACCCAAACCCACTAGAAGACTGTGGCAAACAGGCAGCACCACTGTGTGTTCTTTCATACAAGAGGGTGTTCTGTATCTCAGACCAGCATGTAGTTTACAGCAAAGCTCAAATAAGAAGACAACAAACAATGAACAGAACCAGCCTTTAGTTTATCGGAGTCACTCCCTGAGCAGCTGAAGTGTGAAACCCAAAGGCACTGTGAGCCTAAGCCACAAACAAATTCAGGGTCCCCACATTCCGGTTCCAGACTCTTATCTGTCACAAGTCAGTTATTACTAAGTCTAATCACCAGTACCTTTATTCTTAGTTGCTCAATTCACATGTGGCCCATTTACCTTCTTGCCTCCAATGTATCCTCCAGAAGCACCAAAACTCTTTGTGAATGTTCCCATCATAACGTCCACATCCTCAGGATCCAGGCCAAAGTAATCCACCACCCCTCGACCTGTAGGGCCCAGAGCTCCGATGCTGTGAGCTTCATCTAGATACAAGTATGCCTTGTATTTCTTCTTCAGGGCAATCACTTCAGGAAGGCGGACAATAGATCCCTCCATGCTGGCAAGACAGGATAAAAATACAAACACCAAGACTTCTTAACTAAAAATTAGGAGTTAGTTGGTTATCTTATTATTACTGTTAATTTTTTAACTTTATTGCTTTATAAAAATAGTTTGACAACTCTGCCTGTGATTCTAAACTAGCAAAGTTAGGTTATGCCATGGCCAGGCAGAGGTCTAGGGGAAAGGAGACTGGATCTTTTAAAACGAGCACCCGAGGGGCACCTGGGTAGCTCAGTCGGTTAAACGTCCAACTTTGGCTCTGGTCATGATCTCATGGTTTGGGGGTTTGAGCCCCGCATCGAGCTCTGTGCTGAGAGCCCAGAGCCTGGAGCCTTATTCATATTCCTTGTCTCCCTCTCTCTCTGCCCCTATCTCACTCATGCTCTGTCTCAAAAATAAATAACTATAAAAAAGTTTTTTTAAAATGAGCACTCAAACAGAAATGATCTTAATTCACCACAGATGGATAAAGGTCACCAGGTTCTTCCAATGCTTGTAATTACAAGCAGTATTAGATTTTGTATCACACTGAATGTATAATTAAAATAACAGAAAATGAAATAAAATAAAATTAGACGTAAGAGAGTACATGCAAGGGCTGCAAATAAACCAGAATAAAATTTTCTTCAAATGAAATGATGTATAATTTATTCTGACAGATTAGAAAATATATTCCAATTCTTGCCACTCTGTATACATTCCCTCTACAAACAGTAGAAAAAGAAAGAATCCCAACAGAGGGGTGATTTGCAGACCATGTAGCATGATGGAAAGAATAAAGAAAAGCCAGAGAAAAAGACTTCTGTTCTGTTGTGAACTCTGCTTCCAGGTATTTTAACAAGTCAGAGACATTGCCTCCTTAGTTTCCGGGGGGGGGGGGGGGGGGTTCTAGATTACCATTCCCTTATGCTTAAAACTTCTGTAACTTCACAGAGCCAAATCAGAAGAGATAAGAACAGGAAAGCAGGATTACCTATAGATTCCCTCCACAAGGATTAGAATTTTCTTCCAGGGTCTTCGAGTCCGGGGCTGACCATAAACAATGGCATCTTTCAACAGCTTCTCTAGGCTTTGCATATCTACAGCACACAAAAAAGAATTTCAGCACAAAGTACCTTCCTCTTTCTGAACTTTCTTTCAGAATGCAAATACACATTTCTTATTCAGGAAGTGTGTGTCAGGTAGCAAAGGACACTGACTTTTAGAATCAGAACTGAACAGAAAAAGATACGGCAAACTGGGTGGAGCTACTGCTAGCTTGAATGACAATCTAAGATGTAATAATGTTCAAAACCACAGAAACTCCACCAAGCGGCTGTGGCATAGGTGATTCAGAGGTGGTTAGCATGTCTGTGAAATGGCTGATGTTTCATGTTAAATACCTGGCCGTTCAGTTAGCAGTTTTTGGGGTTTTTTGTATTTGTAGAATCAACTGTATCTTTAATCCTAGTGAGTCATTCAGAAATACATGCATAAAAGAGCAAGAGGGTGCAAATAAACTATTAAAAATACATACACCTCTTAAAAAGCAAATATGAGGGAATTCACAGTGCATGCCCCATTTCCTTTCACCTAGGATACACTCAACAAATGCTTGTTAAACAGCTTTATCTTAGTAGTGGGCTAAAAACACACCAGTGGTAGGCATGAGACTATGTGGTAAGAAAGCTTGGCAATCAGCTGAGCCTTCTGTTTGACTGGATCAGCTGTTTGTACACTATCGAGCTCTCGTGGCTCTGTTGGTCCTTAAGGAAGGGTAACAGGCCCAGAAACGGCTTGGCTGGTACTACCATTAACGAGGATCATTTTTCCTGTTAATGGTAAATGCTTTATCATCAACCTGGGTGGTTCAGTCAGCTGAGTGTCAGACTTGGTTTATGCTCAGGTCACGATCACAGGGTCATGGGTTTGAGCCCCATGTCAGGCATCAGGCTCCATGCTGTGTATGGAACCCCACTTAAGATTCTTTCCCTCTCTCTCTCTCTCCCTCCCCCACCACTCTCCCTCTCTCTCAGGGCGCCTGGGTGGCTCAATTGGTTAAGCGGCTGACTTCAGCTCAGGTCATGATCTCACCATTTGTGGGTTCAAGCCCTGCTGGTAATTCAGAGCCTGGAGCCTGCTTCGGAATCTGTGTCTCTCTCTCTCTCTGCCCTTCCCCTGTTCATGCTTTCTCTCTCTCTAAAATAAATAAAACATTAAATTAAAAAAAGAGTCTGTCTCTCTCTCCCTGTGCCCCTCCCTGACTTGTGTACTTTCTCTCTCTCAAAAACAAAAACTATAAATTCTTTGAAGACCATTGTTACCACTACTATAGACTTCACACTTAAAACAACTGCCCTGAAATAATGGCCTCAAGAACCTTCCCCCAAAGTCTATGTAACAGGGTGCACTTAACAGGGCTGGGAGGCACTCCATCATAAAATATGATTTTATACTCTTTATTGCTCATCATTGAAGGAGGTGGATACAAAGTTGCATGATTTTGCTCTTTCCATGAAAGGACTTTGAAGAGAAGTAAGGTAATAAAAACACATACCACAAATATGATGGCCAAAGGTTGTGACTGTGTTTACACCTTCAGTTATTCATAACTAAACAATCTGTTACCTAGCCCAGAGAGGAGATGCTACCACAGTTGTGAGTATGTCTGTTTTCAAACTGCTAATCTGGCTGTAGAGATCAATGTGTGGCAACCAGCAAGAGACAAAAGAAAAAGGTACTCCTTGTTTTAGTTTCCTGTTTATATACATAAAGGAAAAGAAAAATATTGACTCAAAATTTTATTTTTTTTTCAAAGTTTATTTACTTTGAGAGAGAGAGACAGAAAGAGCACAAGTGAGCATGAGCAGAGGAGGGGCAGAGAGAGGGAGAGAGAGAATCCCAAGCAGGCTCTTTGCTGTCAGCACATGGAGGCCCACACAAGGCTATTATCTCACAAACCGTGAGGTCACGACCTGTGCCGAAATCAAGAGTGGCGGCTCAATAGACTGAGGCACCCAGATGCCCCAACTAAAAATTTTAGATGAAAGGAAGTATCTATAGTAGAATGCTTGACAGTATCACCTACTTAGGGGGGGAAAAATCATTTATCTCTCTCATATTATGCTCCCCAAATCCCATGTAAATTAAAAATTTAAATAAAAAATATACCACAAAACCACCAAAAGAAAATATGAGAATAACTTTATGATCTTAGAACGGGGTAGGCATGATGCAAAATCCAACATCAACATTTTAATAAGTCTGCACAGCAAGACACTAAAAACAAACTAAAAACTAAAATTAAAAATACTGAAACATAAAACAAAGAATAATTAATATAAAGGGCTCTTATACTCAGCGAAAAACAGTTTGGAAATGGCCAGTTCACAATGAAATACAAACATGATCTGCTGTGTAAAAAGTTGCTTGTAACCTAATAAAGAAATAAAAATTAAGATGTTATTGACTTATTAGATTAGAAAATACTTTAAATGATTCATAATGTCCTATGTTGGCCTATGAGTAGGGTCACTGTCATGTTTTTGAGTAAAAATCTGTACCATGTTGAAGGCAATTTGGAAAGGCATAAAAATGGTTTTTAACTTTTAACCAGGCATCCTAAGACTGCTAAGAATTTATCCTAAGGCATTAATCAGACCACTGAGCAAAAATGTTGAGTGTAGGTAGTACTGTTTCTTACAGAAAAATTTAGAAACAACCTACGTGTCCAAACTGAGGGACAGACTGAATGAGAGCGACTTCAGATGCTGCTTGCCACTCTGGCATTAGTTCACCATATGTTGTAAGAAAATAGGTTACACATGTGTTTAACAATCCCATGCACTTTATAAAACAAAGTACTGTTTGTATCATTCTTATTGTAAAACGTTTTAGACAAGACAAAGACAAAAGGAAGAAAGTTATTACCACCCATAAACCTTTCATCGAGAGTACAGATCTAACATTTCGGTGTTTGATCTTCCAGATTCCTGTCTGTACATGTATACATTTTGGTAAAAAATGATATTGATGTACAGCATGGTACACTTTCCTCCCTACATGTGAGTGTTTTAACTACAACAGTTACTCATTCTTATTGTAAACAATTATTTTAATAATACACAAGATATCTCCCCTTAGGGAACAAGTTCTGGCTGAGTGCCACCTTTCTCTGTGCCTTGACAGTATCTGTTCATATCTGTATTTCAGTGTCTGTTCAGTATCAGTATCCCACTCCTGATTTGTCCATAGTCTCCTTATTAACCAGTCAGAGGCCCTTAAGATGGGACCCTGCTTTACTCATCTCAATAGCCCTGGCTTATGCAGGATACACCATGAGCATCTAGTAAACACCTATTGAACATGTGACTTGTGAACAACAAAGATAAAAACGTTGAAAGCCAGGGCGCTTGGGTGGCTCAGTGGGTTAAGCGTCCAACTTCGGCTCAGGTCATGATCTCATGGTTCATGAGTCAGAGCTCCGTATCGGGCTCTGTGCTTACAGCTTGGAGACTGGGGCCTGCTTCAGATTCTGTGTCTTCCTCTCTCTGCTCCTCTCCTGTGTGTGCCCTCTTTCTCTCTCAAAAATAAATAAACATTTTTAAAAATTTTTAGAAATTGAAAGCCAAATGAAAGGAGAATGTTGTATTTTGTACCAAAAGGCTTCCTTTAGCCTCTATTTCTATTCTAATGAGGAAGAGAATAACTTTTTTAAGTGTTTTTTTTTTTTTTTTTTGAGAGGGGCAGAGAGAGAGAGAGACAGAGAGAGAATCTCAAGCAGACTCCACTCTGTCAGCACAGAGCCTGATTTGGGGCTCAAACTAAAACTATTGAGATCGTGACCTGAACCAAACCCAAGAGGCAGCTGCTTAACCAAATAAGCCACCCAGGTATCCCAAAAATAACTTAAAAAATTTTTTTAACTTTTTTTTTTAATGTTTTATTTATTTCTGAGGGAGAGAGAGACAGCGTGAGCAGGGGAGGATCAGAGAGAGAAGGAGACACAGAATCTGAAGCAGGTTCCAGGGTCTGAGCTAGCTGTCAGCACAGAGCCTGATGCAGGGCTCGAACCCATGAACCGTGAGATCATGACCTGAGCCAAAGTCGGATGCTTAATCGACTAGGCCACTCAGGCGCCCCTTTAATGTTTATTTTTGAAGGGGAGAGAGAGCATGAGCAAGGGAAGGGCAGAGAGAGAGAGGGAGACACAGAATCTGAGGCAGGCACCAGGCTCTAAGCTTGTCAGCACAGAGCCCGATGAGGGGCTTGAACCGATGGGCCATGAGATCATGACCTGAGCTGAAGTCGGACACTTAACCAACTGAGCCACACAGGTGCCCTGAGAATAACTTTTTAAAAGACTGGACCAGAAAGACATTTTAAACGTTGCAACATGCTTCATTTAGATTTTCTATTATTAGTGTAACTAATGGTACCACTGCCACTAAGCCCAAAAATATTAAACACTAAGGCTTGAGGTAGATTCCACATCAAACTCACTGTTGTGTTTGAAGATTCGAATGGTTGCTCCTGAGAGTCTAGCTCCTAGAACCAGCGATGCATGATTTAATTCATCACTCAAAATCAGGCAACCCTGCAAAACCACAAGCACAGGAAGGTAAGAGGCTGAGAGGATTTACTTACACAAATTACAAAATGCTAAAATCATGAATAATGCTATCTTATTAAGGAAAGTCTGTACGACAGCAAAACTATCAATTTCGAGAAGAAGAAAAGTATACATATTTTTGTTTTGCAAAGTTAACTTAGAAGTAAATGCAAATTTCCAGACTTTTAATTTCTTCAGTCCTATGACTGACTTACATATTCAGTTATATAGTAACAGGCTTTTATTTACACCTAAACTCTGAATTTCTCTTCTGCCAGTCTTTCAATTCTTTACTTGCCACTCTTGCCATTCCACTGTACCTTTAAAGGATTCTCTTCCTTCCCTTCCATACAATTTTATTTTCTTCTCTTTCCAGCTCACTTTTTTCTGATAAAATCTGCAATATAATTTGTTATTTACCTTTTTATGGTTTTTTTTTTTTTAGATTTCATTTTTAAGTAATCTCTGCACCCAATGTGGGGCTCGAACTTACAACTCTGAGATCAAGAGTTGCATGTTCCACCAACTGAGCCAGCCAGGAGCCTCTCACCTCCTTTTTAGACATTCTTATTCACCATTTCTTTTTTTTTTTTTTTTTTTTTAAATATTGTTTATTTATTTCTAGGAGAGAGAGAGAGAGAGCCAGCGTGAGCAGGGGAGGGTCAGAGAGAGAGGGAGTCACAGACTGAAACAGGCTCCAGGCTCTGAGCTGGCAGTCAGCACAGAGCCCGACGCGGGGCTCGAACCCACGAACCGCGAGATCATGACCTAAGCGAAAGTCGGACGCTTAACCGACTAAGCCACCCAGGCGCCCCTCTTATTCACCATTTCTATGTATCAATCTACTATGAGGCTCTATAATATCCTTAGTTCAAAAATAAAATAAAAATTAAATGTCAGCAGCTAATAGCTAAGTACTTAATAGGTTCCTGGCATTATGCTAAGGTTTTTAAAGGCATTATTACTTTTAATCCTCATTAAAAAAATCTACGAGGCAGGTACTATTATTATTCCCACTTTACGTATGAGGAAATTCCACTTCAGAGGAGTTAACAAATCTTGCCCAAGGTCACAAGCATACTAAGTGATTCATTACGAAGCTTCTGCTTCTAGAACGCATGCTCTCAATCTACACTACACTGTTTCCCCTTCCTTGAAATGGAATAATCAACAACCTCACATAGAATTTAGCATCAGATTCAAAAAAATGTTAAAACTGGATTGGTTCCTGTCTTTAATAGACTGATACTTAATAACATTTCAACTAAAGTATTTTATCTGAAAGATAAATCTTTAAGACAGGACCTTCCATGTCTATATATAAGAGCTCTAATTCTACCTTATTACAGTTTCTGAACATACAGAAGAATAGAACAAGATTATTTAGTGTGAAAATTTTTGAGAAATTCCAAATAAGAATCTCAAGATTTATACTGCTAAATGCAGTACAGGAATGTATTATAATCAACATGATGAAGTCAAAGAACCATATACATTTAGGTCTTTCAAAAAATTTGTCCATTGTATCTAAGTTGTTGAATTTACCGGCATAAAGTTCTTAAAATTTCCTTATTATCCTTTTATGTCTATACAATGTGTAGAGATGTGTCCTCTCTCATTCCTGCTACTCGTAATTTGTGTCTTCTTTTTAACCTCACCAGTCTGGCTAGAGATTTATCAATTTTATTCATTTTCTCAAAGAACCACCTGGGGTTTCACGCATTTTTCCCATTGTCTCTTTTCTAAATCACTGATTTCTTTTTTTTTTTTTTTTTTTTTTTTATGTTTTATTTATTTCTAGGAGAGAGAGAGACAGCGTGAGCAGGGTAGGGTCAGAGAGAGAGGGAGTCACAGACCGAAAGAGGCTCCAGGCTCTGAGCTGGCAGTCAGCACAGAGCCTGACGCGGGGCTCGAACCCACAACCGCGAGATCATGACCTAAGCGAAAGTCGGACGCTTAACCGACTAAGCCACCCAGGCGCCCCATAAATCACTGATTTCTAATTTACCTTTATTTTATCCTTCCTCTGTTTGGACACTTTGGGCTTAATTTGCCCTTCTTTTTTGAAGTACTTATTTAGATGGTTGATTCAAAATTTTTATTTTTTGTGGCACCTTGGTGGCTCAGCTTAGGCATCTGACTTCCGCTCAGGTCATGATCTTGTGGTTCATGAGTTTGAGCCCCACTTTGGGCTCTGTGCTGACAGCTCAGAGCTTGGTGCCCTTTTCAGATTCTGTGTCTCCCTCTCATTCTGCGCCTCCTCTCCCCACACACACTCTCTCTCCTTAAAAAAAAATTTTTTTTTTTGGTTTATTTATTCATTTGGCAGTCACAGGATGGGGGTGGGGTTATGGGCTGAAACAGAGAATCCCAAGCAGGCTCCAAGCTGTCAGCATGGAACCCAACACAGGGCTCCATCTCATGAACTGTGAGATCATGACCTGAGCTGAAATCAAAGAGTCGGATGCTTAACCAACTGAGCCACCCAGGTGCCCCCAAACTTTTCTTTTTTAATTAATTAATACAAGCACTTAAAGCTATATATTCCCTCTAAGAATTGCTTTAGCTTTATCTCATAAATTGTAATATGCTACAGTTCCATTTCATTCAAAGTATTTTCTATGTTTCCTTTCTTCTTTGACTCATAGGTTATTTGGAAGTATGTTTTCTCAAATATTTGAGCATTTTCCAGATATCTGTTACTGATTTCTTTCTTTTTTAATTAAAATTTTATTTATTTTTAGAGAAAGAGAGAAAATGTGCACGTGCGCATGGGGGTAGGGGGAGGAGGGGCAGAGAGAGAGGGAGACACAGAATCAGAAGCAGGCCCCAGGCTCCGAGCTGTCAGCACAGAGCCAAACGTGGGACTCGAACTCGTATACTGTGATACCATGACCTGAACCGAAGTCTGATGCTTCCCAGTGCTGCCCAGGTATCCCTTATGTTTCTGATTTCTAATTTAATTCCATTATGATCAGAGAACATACTTTGAATAGTTTAAATTTTTAAAATTTTGTTAAGGATTGTTTATTAGCCCAGAAAATGGCCTATCTTGGTAAGTTTTTTGCTGATCTCAGGAAAAGTGTTTCATAAATCTCAATAGGTCAAGTTGGTTGATAATGTTTTTCAAGTGTCTATAACCTTGCTGATTTTCTGCCTAGTTCTTCTATTCAATTATTCAGAGAAGGATATGGAGATCTCTAATAACAATTATGTATTTGTCCATTTCTCCTTTCATCAATTTTTGCTTCATGTACTTTGAAGCTCTAATATTAAGTACTGATATATTTAAAGTTGTTATATTTTTAATGAATTAACTCCTTTATCATTATACAACGTTCCACTTTACACCCAGAAATATTCCTTGCTCTGAAATCTTTGTTTATATTAACATAGTCACTAACTTTCTTTTCAATTATTGTTTGCATGCTGTATCTTCTTCCATCCTTTTACTTTTAATTTAGCCTGTGTCCTTAAAGTAGGTTTTTGGTAGAAACCGACTTACTTTTATCTAATCTAACAAGCTCTTTTTTCTTTTTGAAAAAAAATTTTTTTTAATTTATTTTGAGAGAGAGAGAGCAAGTGTGCATGGGGAAGGGGCAGAGAGAAGAAGAAGAGAGAGAGAATCCCAAGCAATGAGTTCAAATCCCAATGAGGGACTTGAACTCATGAAACATGAAATCATGACCTGAGCTGAAGTCAGATGCTTACCGGACTGAACCATCCAGGTACCCCCAACCTCTCTTTTCTAATTGGAATGTTAAAACCATTTATACTTAATATGATAATATCATATAATATCAATATAACCAGGTTTAAATCTCCTCCCTTATTTGTTTTCTATTTGTTCCATGTGTTCCTTGAAGCCATACATTATACAACTGAAAAGGACTTTAGAGTTAACCTAGTCCAAATGCCTCATTTTACAGAGGAAAATTTGAGGCTCAGAAAGGCTGTGACAGGGGTGCCTGGCTGGCTCAGTCAGAAGAGCAGGCAGTTCTTGATCCTGGGGGGTCGTGTGTTTGAGCCCCACACGTGGGTGTAGAGGTATCTTAAATAAATAAAACTTAAAAGGAAAAAAAAAAGAAAGTCTGTGACAGACAGGCTCACAGTCATACAGCTAAATTTGAATATATAAAAAAATAAATAAATTTGAATATATAAGCAACCAAACAAAAACTTAAGTCTCCCAACTCATTAATCTACCAATTTTTCAAAATACAATTCCTCAATATCAATGTTAAAAAAACCTGGAGCACCTGACTGGCTCAGTCAGTGGAGCATGCAATTCTTGATCTCAGGGTTGTGAGCTTGAGCCCTACATTGGGTTTGGAGCCTACTTAAAATAAAATTTAAAAAATATAAAATTCCTTGAGGGCCCTTTCAAGCTAAGAGTGTCAATCTGCTAACATGTGGTTTACGAAGTCTCTTTTCTCTCCTCAACTGCCCCCTTACAAACTCTACCCACAGGGGGGTAAAAAATACACACTTCTTAAATTATTATTTTTATTAGTACTACTAGTACTACCACTACTTTTAACCTTCATTATTATTTTTTCAAGTTTATTTATTTATTTTGAGAGAGAGAGTGCGAGCACAGGAGGGGCAGAGAGAGGGGGAGAAAGAGAACCCCAAGCAGGCTCAGTACTCTCAGTGCAGAGCCCAGTGTGGAGCTTGATCTCATGAACTGTGAGATCATGACCTGAGCCAAAATCAAGAGTTGGTCACTTAACTGACTGGGCCACCTGGGTGCCTCAAGCCTTCATTATGATTAACTTATATAATTACTTTTAACCTATATTATTCCCTGCATTTTACATATATATCTATAATTTGCCCATGTATCTCTGAGCAACACGCATTACGATATTAAGTATTAGGGTACCTATGTACTTTCAAGTTTTTCGACTTAGGAGAAACCACCTGTTAAACAACCTTCTAAATTAAACATTCTTTCAAAATTTTAACATTTTATGAGGTTTTTATTTTCTAGAATCTTCTTTTGAAACTGAATGATGACGGCAAGAGTCACCTAATGGAACAGTAAAGAATCATGAGTTCTAGCAAGAAAATTTTAACTGATGTAAGTCTCCATGGGATATTGTTACCAAAAAGTTGTGACAGAAATGTCTTTGGGCAGACCAGGCTTGGTATGAAGTTTACAACAGCCCTTGGCTTACTCTGAGTGCTTTACAATATACAGTAGAGTTTTCATAAATGATTAAGTCTTACTTTGCCAACAAGAGCAGGAATGTTCATTGAATTTGTTGCAAATCCCATCCCATATGCCATAGCAGCTTCTACTCCCAAGAAACTTGCCACAAGCTTCTCTAGCTCTTCGTGCTTGTCCAGGTTTCCTGTGTGAGGAACTTAATGAAGTTAACACAGCCAAATCCTGAATTTAAGAATTACTTATTACCTGATAAAAAGAAATCAGAGTCTACATGTTACAACCTTTTCAGACTAAGCTCTATGGAAGAGTAGTATGAAGGGAAATGGCTAACAAAAAACACAGTGCTTGAATACATCAAGATTCAGCACCTGTGATGGAATTTCTGTAAAGAAAGTTGCCAATAATTTCTCCCATTCCTGCTGACACATGACAGTTCCAAGTCTAGGCCTCGAGAGGCCTGGCAACATCTGCTTCTATACTTTTGAAGTCAGCTGCCACACAAAATAGTCTAAGAAGCCTGCTGCAGAGAGAAGCCATGGGGAGGGGAGGGGCTCTGGAGGATAAGAGACTATGGAAGGGGAGTGCAGGACTCAGCCAGCCCCTGACTGATCCCACCACCCAGCTGAGGTACCAGACATGTAAGTGAAACCACTGTGGATACTCCATCCTCAGCCATAAAGCCCCACCCAACACCACATGGAGCTAAGATAAACGTCAAGCCCTCTCCAAATTGCAGAATCACAAGGAAATAAATGTTCGTTTCTGTTTTAAGTCACTAGATTTTAGAATCATCTGTTATGCAGCAAAAGTCAAATTAAAAAGCATCCTCCCTCACTTTGTATTGTGATTCTATGTCAATAATCAAATCTGTAAGGACTGAACAAGACTGATCAATACAGAAAAGATGATGAAAAAAAAGACTGCTGAACTGAGATGCTACAAGTCCCCAAAGCTTTAGGCAAGTCATTTAACCTCCCTTAGCTTCAGTTTTGTATCTGCTAAATACCAATAATAATATTTGGTCTCTCTACCTCATGACATTGTTGTGAGGATCAAAAGAGAGATCCAGGCAATCTATAAACTATAGACTACAAAGTTCCATAAAGATGTAAGGTCTGATTACTATATATTGTCACTGCACGTGCTTCCTTAACTATCTCATTAAGGGACTGAGTACAGTCCAATGACCCAGCTACACTTGCCAATCTTTAGGCCCATGAGAAATAATGATGCATTACTGCTTTAATCCACTAAGTTTGGGGGATCAGTGATTCACAGTAATAAATATAACCAGAAGTTGCCTTTTAATGTTTATAGGTATCAGTTCTCTGGAATAAAATGGAAGAATTTGAAATCGTCTTATGAACAAAAATTACATTTACAAAATGTAAAGGTGCAATAATAAAAAGTTAACATTTACTGAATGTTTACCAAGTCACAAATGCTTTACGTGAATTAGTTTAATTCTTCAATAGCCTATAAGGTAGGAATTATTCTTACCAGCATGGAAACAGATTAACCCTCAAATGACCACAGGGTCAGGCCTAATAAATGGCACTCTTAACCACTACCATTTGTAAAAGCCAACAAAGTGAACATTAAAGTTGTCAATGAATCAAATACCTATGGAACTTTTCTAGAGCTATTTTGTATTATAATATAATGGAAAAGATAGATATGTCTCAAAGTGTAGCATTAAAATCATCCGTTACTTCAGAAACTCTATGGCGAAGTACGTATTTGGATGCTTACACTTCTAGCTCTGTATCAGCATTATTCCCCGCTGAGTAGCACAGTTAAGAACGTTAGCTGGCCAAAGAGAGGCTACACTTACCAATTTCCTGCCGAGTGCTACACACTCCAACTCCATACTCCTCCAGAACTTTGGCAGTTGCTTCTTGACATGATCCAGTATTCCGTGCAAATCCAAGATAGTTGTAAGAACCCATGTTTATAACACCTTTAATTATATTCCCTGTGTACCTGTATTTCAATACCATAAAAGGCCATGACACTCATGAGCAAATCAAATATTTACACGTAACAATAAACACACTGGTAATATAAAAGAAAGCACTATATACAGAAAGTAGGGAGAATATGGACTAGATGAAAAGCAGCTCAAACTCACTACCAATTAAGAAAATGAAAGTTAAAACAAAATACTAATTTTCCCATACTGATAAAGATTTAAAAACTGACCTAGCCAGCGTTGGCCAGGACAGTCTCATATACTGCAGATAAGAATATCAGTAATTTTTTTTGGAGGGCAGTTTGGCAGGACTTATCCATTAAAAGAAGTACATACGCTTTGACTCAGCAGTTTCCACACACATACGAAATGATAGTTGCATGAAGATCCTTTCAGAGTCACTGCACAATTTATTTGCCACATCCCTTCCCCAGGCACACAGACCAGTGACATTCTATACAATGGAAGCTCAATTAGCCGGGGCCCACCAGTAAGAACAACGTGGTTGAGAAGTTCCACCAACTTAAGGGTGACATGAAGTGTGAACAAGAAGTGGCTGGCTGCTGTTTGAACTCTGAAATTTTGGAGTTTTTAACAAAGGATGGTGCAGCCCCACCTGCCATACACTATCTATGTGTACACTGTAGGATGCTAAGTAGCCACTACTACTAATAAGCTGGCTGAGGATATTACCAACATGTTAGCAAGAAAAAAGCAAGATGTAAAATGATTTCTATAGTATGATCCCATTTTTACAAATCAAAAATTAGCTGTATGTAAGAAACAAACTGGTAACAGAGGTCACCTCTAGGGAGTGAAGATTTGTGGAGAAGTGGATATGCAGGAGGGGTAGTGGTTAGTTCTCATGGTGGAATGTTTCCTTTATCTGTATTATTTCTCTTTTTCTTTTTTTTTTAATAGTAACAATGCAACCATGCAATCAATATTTGTGAGATCTAGGGGCACCTGGGTGGCTCAGTCGGTTAAGCATCCAACTTCGGCTCTGGTCATGATCTCACGGTTGGTGGGTTCAAGCCCTGCATCGGGCTCTGTGCTGACACCTAGCTCAGAGCCTGGAGCCTGTTTCAGATTCTGTATCTCCCTCTCTCTCTGACCCTCCCCTGCTCACACTGTCTCTCTCTATCTCTTTCTCTCAGAAATAAATTTTAAAAAAACATAAAAAAAAATTTGTGAGATCTAAACAATAAAGTTATGAATACGAAATGTTTTCTAAACTACCCAGCCTATTTAAGTAAAAACAGTCCATATATCATTAAATCATTCGAGAAATCAAAACATCTAGAAGTAAACTCAGACACTTGATGCTGGTAAGTGGTAAAACAGAAAGGACAGTTTGTCTGGCTTCTTGTTTATTTTTCTCTTTAATTAGTCAAATTTTGTTTTCAGTTATAATCCAACATAGTATCAAATGCAATCGCAGAATGTATTTTAAAAATCTGGGTTAACGAGGAACTACATGTGAGGAAACTAATTATGTCGTGCTGTGCTCTCAGCTTCTACCCTTGTTTTGACAGAATACTCAGTTTGCAATAGAATATATTCTGAGGTGAAGAAATCCCTCTTTGTGGCTGTCAGGAAGCACCTCCCCAACCAAGACTCACTTGAACGACCAGTTGTAGTCATGAGACTGCCTCTCCATGATGTCCACCCTGGCTCCAGGAACGCTGCAGATCGGCCGGTTCCAGTTGTCTCTAATCCTCATGTAGAGGTTCCTCGTGTAGAAGTTTTCAAAATCCTGATACAAGGACACAAAGTCCTGCCAAAAATGGTGAAATGCCATGAATTTAACTGAATTACTTTAGAGAATTTTTACAACTTCCCTTTTCATGCTGTAAAGAACATTCTTCAAGAGCGCTTGAGAATGAGAGGTCAATTATATTGAATTGGCTGACAAGGAAAACATTCACAAAGGCATCAATTCTCTATGTTAAAAACAACTTTAAAACTTTAAAACGACTCTTAGGGCACCTGACTGGCTTCATAGTGCATGAGACTCTTGATTTCAGGGTCGTAATTTGAGTCACACGTTGAGTGTAGAAATCACTTTTAAAAAAAGGGTAAAACAACTCTTTTTTCTTTCAACTTTTTTTTATTTGAGAGAGACAGTGAGAGTGGGAACAGAGAGAATCCCAAGCAAGCTCTGCACTGTCAGCACAGAGCCTGACATGGGGCTCAAACTCACAAAACCGTGAGATCATGACCTGAGCTGAAAACCAACAGTCTGATGCTTAACCAACTGAGCTATCCAGGCACCCCAACGTAAAACAACTCTTAATCAGGTAAAAGCCACTTGGCTTTGATGGTTAACCTATATGAAATGGTTGTAAATAACTGACTGCATTATTGTAGGGCCAAAGAATTTAACTCAATTTTTTTAAATATTTTTATTTATTTCTAGGAGAGAGAGAGACAGTGTGAGCAGGGGAGGGTCAGTGAGAGAGAGGGAGACACAGACTCTGAAATAGGCTCCAGGCTCTGAGCTGGCAGTCAACACAGAGCCCGACGCGGGGCTTGAACCCACAAACCACAAGATCATGACCTAAGCGAAAGTCGGACGCTTAACCGACTAAGCCACCCAGACGCCCCAAGAATTTAACTTAATAAAGTAGACCTCAGGACATCTGGGTGGCTCAGTTGAGTGTGGCTCAGGTTATGATCTCACAGTTCATGAGTTTGAGCTCCTCATCCGGCTCTGTGCTGACAGCTCAGACACTGGAGCCTGCTTCAGATTCTGTCTCTGTCTCTCTCTCTGCCCCTCCCCTGCTCATGCTGTCTCTCTCTTTCAAATATAAATAAAAACATTTTTTAATAAAAACACTGTAATTTTAGGGGCACCTGGATGACTTAGTTGGCTAAACATTCGAAACTCTTGGTTTCGGCTCAGGTCATGATCTCATGATTCATGAGTTTGAACCCCACATCTGGCTCTGCACTGCTTGAGATTCTCTTTCTCCTTCTCTCTGCCTCTCCCCTGCTCATGCTCTCTGTCTCTCAAAATAAATTAAACTAAACAAATACAAAAACCTGTAATTTCAGTTTCAAATAAGAAAAATTATTCTGAAATTAAAATTCCATTCTCTGCATATTTTTAAAATCAAAGTGAAACATATCCAAAGAAAAATGATAAGCAAGAAAGACTAAAAGCTTGCTTATATAGAAAGACACCTATCTCAGGTTTCTTTCCTTGGATGGGGTTTGAAAAAAAGATTCTCATGATGAAATTCTCACAAGGGACTTAAAGCTCTCCCTTCTTCTCTGAAATAAGCTGCACTAAAAATTAAGTCTACGAAAAATAGTCTGGGTGGAGTGAAAATGAATGTATAATATTATGGCCAATGTGATATGACCTCTGCTCAGAACATGATCAGACCACATTAGACCAACTTGACTTGTGAAGATAAGGGGCAAACCAAATAAAAAGAAAACTATACTACAGTTTTACTATAGTTAGCAAACTGTTGAACTTCTCGCCCCAGGATCTGGACTTGGTGCCAATCTAAATTAATCTGTTAAATAAGCTAATCAGAAATATGCAAAGTTTAAGCCTTATTGTGTAAAACTTTTATTGCTAAAAAAGACTCTTCATAAAATTTTGTAATTAACAACCTTCTATGACATTGGACTCTAAAGTAACTAAAAGTAAGCCTCACAGTAGGTAAAATCTTAAATAAAGCTCAGTATTTATGGATTGGTGGTATTGCACATTCCAAGTACTCTCTGGAATGTGCAATACCCGATACCATCTCTTTCACAATTGCTCTAACATTTACATTTCCTTGAGAAAATATCCATATATACTGGGTCTATCATAATTGGAAATTTACTACCTAAACAACATATCCTTTTTGATGGTCTCTTCTTCCAACAAGAATACTAAGTGAATGAAAACTGGAACAAAGACATCCAAATTCTAATTTGGGATTTTCCCTTGGCTGTCATTTACCATGCATTTACTTCCCGAAGAGGGGAAGGGGGAGTCGTCTCCAATCCTTTTCCATTCACATCAAATAGGCTACACAGTCCAAACTCTTCTTGATCTCATTTCTTTAAAACCTTTCTAAATACTGCACATTAATGTTAAAGGTATTAACTTAAACACCTGAGAGAAATACTCCATCACAGATAAATTTTTATTAGCAAGAAAGAGCACTATTTTTGTTTTTATTATATAAACACCAGAAAACACTGAAGAAAGTCTGATTCCATCTACTAGAAGGGTTATCAAACCCCAAATGCTGCAGGCTAACGTGCAGTAGAGCTCAGGGTAACCAGGGTGTGGCTTGGAGGGCAAGGAGTTCCAAACTTATCAGAGACGGTCAAGATCAAGGAGCTCGCCATTCCTCATTGTTCCGATGAGACAACAACTCAGTCCCTGAGATGGGAACAGACTTACAGAGTGACAGGAGAGTTGCCACAGTAAGGGATGTTAGAGATCAAAAGCCAGTGGGACAGAACAGCAGAAGAGAGGGACTCATGGCAGGGTAGAAGCCTGATTGCAGTCAGAAGGTTCTGTGAAGAGAACTGAAAAGCCGCTAACCAAACTCCCTGCAATTTGGCAATGAAGCAAGAATGGGGATGGAAAGGGATCGCTATTCAGGGTTCCAGTTCTAGGCAACAAGAGCATCTGTTCCCAAAAATATCTCATATAGTTTAAATATTCTAGGACCAGAATTAATATAGATGACTTCTCTCTTCATTCATTCATTTATTCAAACATGTTTTGTTGAATACTTCTGCCAGACTCAGGATAGATTAAAGAACAAGACAGTACTCTCCACGAACTACAATACCCTCACTACTCCTACCCTCCCCCTCTCCCAGCCTGTCCTGCATCCCCCTTCCACATCCTCACCCTCCTCGTCCTCCTCCTTAATTTAGTCACTGTGAAATGACTTTAGTCAGGGCCAACCTAATACTTGTTTGCTCAGTCACTGAACAAATATTTACTGAGCTGTCCTTTCCAGGCACTAAGCTAGACATTAGGGATAAAAATGAGTAAGACAAAACCTTTATGCTCCTAAGGATCTCTTAATGGAATGGAGTGGCACACAAATGAAGTTAGAATACAATATAACAAGTACCCTAAAGGGATACTTGCGAGACAAAAAATATTTAACTGGCAGATGAATGGCAATGATAAAGTACAAACAGCCTTCATGCGCTGTTTGAACTTGATGCCAGTCTTCAGGCACATGTTTCTTGAAAATCTTTCACAAACCCCATATGCTAGCAGATATCCATGGTAAACAAAGAACAACATGTAGTTGAGGCTCCACTCTAGATTGTTGGGCATGAAGTCTCCAGGTAAGTGACTTCTATCAGTAGACTCAAAGAGAGAAACTCAAATTCACAGATTTGTAAGGCCTTACCCAAAGTAGTCTAGAGTCATCTCAATAATTAGCTAATAAATATATTTTACTGGTTGAGGTTGTGTATTCTAGAAAACATCCTATACTATTTAAAATAAATAAGTACAGGGGCGCCTTGGTGGGTCAGTCGGTTTAGTGTCCAACTTCGGCTTAGGTCAAGATCTCACAGTTTATGAATTCCGGCCCCATGATGGTCTCTGTGCTGGGAGCCTGGAGCCTGCTTCATATTCTGTGTCTCCTTCTCTTTCTGTTCCTCCCCTACTCATGTTCTGTCCGTCTGTCTGTCTCTCTCAAAAAAAAAAAAAAAAAACATTTAAAAATAATAAAATTAAATTTTAAAAAGCTACACTGTTGCTCCAAACAAAACAGCCCAAAAGGTGACAGGGAAACTTTTGCAAGCCTACTCACATCCCTAGTGCAACAGGATAAAGTGGTAATCTACTGCAAAACTCTTTGAAAAGGTTTATCTGGAACACAGTTTCATACCAGGGAGAAATCCCTAGAGTAAATAAAAATAGATGACTTCTATACAGTGGAATACGATTCATCAATTAAAAGAAATGAATTATTGAAGCATACTGTAATATAGATGACCCTCGAGAAACATTATGCCAAGTGAAGGAAGGCAGACACAAATGATCACACAGTGTATGATCCCAGTTGTATGAAACATCTAAAAACAAAGTAGATCCATGGTTTCCTGGGGTGATAAGGGGGAGTAATAAGTGACTGCTAATAGATATGGGGTTTCTTTTTCAGATGATAAAACTGTTGTAAAACTAGATTATGGTACTGCCTGCACACTTCTGAAAATACATTTGACCCTTGAACAACATGGGTTTGAACTTCGCAGGTCCATCTAATGCAGATTTTTTCCAATAAACACAGTACAGTGCCATAAATGTATTTTCTTTTCCTTATAATTTTCTTAATATATTTTTCTCTAGCTTATTTTATTATAAGAAGATGGTACATAAGGGGCACCCAGCTGGCTCAGCTGGTAGAGCGTGTGATCTTGGTCTCAGGGTTGTAATAGAGTACACCTTGCGTGTAGAGATTACTTAAAAAAGAAAAACACAAAAGGTGGTTGTGCCTGAGTGGCTCAGTCAGTTGAGTGTCCCAAGTGTCTGTCCGACTCTTGGATTTGGCTCAGGTCATGATCTCACGGTTCCTGAGTTCAAGCCCTACGTTGGGCTCTACACTGCTAGCTTGGGATCCTCTCTCTCTCTCTCTCTCTCTGCCCCTCCCCTGCTTGCACTCTCTCTCAAAATAAAAAGTAAACTTAAAAAAAAAAAAAAAAGAATACAGTATGTGATACACATGACTGATAAAATATGTGTTAATTGTTTATGTTATCAGCAAGACTTCAGGTCAACAGCAGGTATTAGCATAGCAGTTAAGTTTTGGGAGTCAAAAATTACACGTGAATTTTCAACTGCATGTGGGGGGTGTTGACACCCTTAACCTCCACATTTTTCAAGGCTCAACTGCAATGCTAAAAATAACGGAATTATATGTTTTAAACAGGTGACCATTATGGTATATAAATTTTATCTCAGCAAGACTATTAAAAAAAAAATAGATGACTGCTATCCAGGGCTCCACACACACCACAAAACAATGGAAAGTAGAGCTCTCTATAAACTCATAGAACTAAAAACAACAAACCAACTGATAATCTCCCAGCTTAATACATCAAGCAACTATATGACATTAATAGTTTCCAAGATACTGCTAAAATGGCAATTATCAGAATATTTTTAGTAAACTACTTTTTGAAGGAGGTCAAGAATAAAATACTTCTAGGAGTTCCTATTAATATATCTCAATCAATTTTCTTCTTTCATATCCTGAAAACTAAACACATCTGAATATGGATACATAATGTCCCTTCCCTATCCCTCTCATTTTTGAATATTTAATCATGAACAAACTGTAGAGGCAAAATATTAAGTTTAGTAAGTTGTGTGGGAAATACCTACCATGATTTGATCCTTAGATTTCTAGGTACTTCCTATCTAGATACTGGAACATAAATTCAACCTTTTGCTATATCTAATCACATATGTTTCTAGAGTACTCACTTCATCAACATTAAAAAAAAAAATTTCTTTTTTTTAAATAAAAAAGGGGCGCCTGGGTGGCTTAGTCGGTTGAGCATCCGACTTTCGCTTAGGTCATGATCTCGCAGTTCGTGGGTTCGAGCCCCACGTTGGGCTCTGTGCTGACTGCCAGCTCAGAGCCTGGAGCCTGTTTCAGTCTGTGACTCCCTCTCTCTCTGACCCTCCCCTGCTCACGCTGTCTCTCTCTCTCTCCTGGAAATAAATAAAACATTAAAAAAAAAAAATTAAAAAAAAAAAAAGAGTACTCACTTCATCTCACATAAAAAAGAAATAGACCACAGACTGGGAAAAACAACACTCTCCCCCAAAATAACACCTATCAAGCAGTAAAGAATTCAAAGATTTTTTTTTTTTTTTTTGCAATTTACATAAAATAGAACAAACTCATGTTAACTCATCTTTATTAGTGGGGCCATGCGATTCAGTTCTACTCAAAACATCATATGAAGAACTAGCATAAATAGTTAAAATGGACTCTCTTTTATAATAGAATGAGGAAGAAAGTAAGGCTGCAGTGATAAACACCATTCACTCAGTGAAATGAGGAAGTGGCAATATTAGACTTGCATTTTATGATCCTAAGCAAATGCTTTCCCTCACCTCTTCCAATGTAACACTTAAAAATCTGCATATCCCTCCCACTACATCTAATCCAGTATCAGAAAATAAACATGCCCTACCATAGGGCTGAATGATCTTCCTATCCCTCTAAAAGCTGCACTTTTATAACAAAATGGAAGAATTCAGCTGTTTTATTTATTTTTTATTTTTTTTAATGTTTTATTTATTTCTGAGAAGAGAGAGAGACAGCGTGAGCAGGCGAAGGTCAGAGAGGGAGGGAGACACAGAATCTGAAGCAGGCTCCAGGCTCTGAGCTGGCTGTCAGCACAGAGCCCGACGCAGGGCTCGAACCCACAAACCAGGAGATCATGACCTGAGCCGAAGTTGGACGCTTAACTGGCTGAGCTACCCAGGCGCCCCTGAATTCAGCTGTTTTAACTGTTAATGTTATCTACTGTGAAAATACTATTGAATGAATTCAAATAAATTAGTACAGCCCTATAAACCGTAGAAGCAAATCTCCCCACTGTCCCATATATTTCTTCCTATTACTTCCTCCTACTATTATTTCCTGAATAATTCAATGCTACTCAGTTATTTTTTTGTTCTACATCTGCATACAATTCAAACACTATTTACATGTATAGTGCTTTGCAAAGACCTGTTAAATTTGAGGAGTTTATGTTTCCTCAACAGAATTAGAAACTACTCAACAAAATCTATGTGTTCTGATTCCTTAACACAAAGGTCAAGTACACACAGGAGCCCCTATACTCAGGAGTCAGTTCACCCTCTGGAAGCACAGAACAAGTTCGAAACATGACATACTCTTTTACAAAGTAATTCAGACGCAACCCCCTTCATTCTTGCTGTGACACAAACACCAGCTGTGCAAACTCTCATGCCACTCCCCTACTCAAACACTGCCCAGACTTCCTCTCTGCCTACCGAAGAGCTCAGCTCGACATTCAAACCACAATCTCTCATGCAGCCAAAACCCAGGTGCTCCCAAACATTCCTCATACCCTTGTCCACCCCAACACCTCAGTGGGGAATGCTCTCCACATCACAACCAGTACCCCCCTCCCTCACCTCTACATGTTAGTTAGCAGGTCTCTGCAGTATGTCCACACTAGGAGAGGTCTCTGTAGATAAAGATTTTTGAATGTGGCCATGTGAATACAACTTCAGCTCCCATCAGTGACAACCACCAGCAACTCAATCTAATAGGAAGATACTGGCCCATAAATAACTGTAATACCATATAATCCTGTAAGTGTATAGCCAGCTATAACTTCTAATAAGTAAGCCATACCTGAGGGGTGTAAAAATCAACATACTGTTGATGCACTCTAGCCATAAAGTCTATTTGGGATGTACGGGGTAGGAAAAAAAAAGAATGAAAACTTTCTTTAAAAAACTTTAAAAATATTTTCTGGTTTTCAGTGATGAAAATGAGTTTGGCCTACTGGACCAAGTTCTGAATGCAGGGCTTTGTTTGCATTAGGTATTCAAGAAATACTTCCTTGATGAATTGAACCTGTAGACATTTCAGGGCAATGAAGGATGGGGCACATCCTTCAGGGCAAGTTCAGGGCAACCCCAACTTGAGGTTCTGGGGCTGGGATGGGTGCACAATGACGGACATGAGAGAGAAGACAGCCTGGGTTCTGGGTTCTCCTGGGACCAGAATCCTCAATCCCATACAGACTGGTTTTGGCTTTCTAGCAGCTAACACGGTCCCTTCTTTGCTCACATTTCTAGATGGTTCCTTACCCCTCACCCTACAGGACCACCATTCATTTCTAGTGTCTAATGGCTCCTCTCTCAGTGGTGACCTTGCTGCCACCATGTCCGCCTCTCTCCTCTAATCCCCCACACAAGTGAGAGGTGTGATGGACCAAAAAAATCTAATTTCTGAAGCCCTTCTCTAATCTAGTATATTCCTTGGGCTAGAGGACAACCTCTCCATACTTCACATGCCAAGAACAAACAAGTTTGTTTCTAGAAACACCAGGCCTTTTTCACCCTAATTTGGCTGATTTTTGAGAATAGGCAATACACGTATACTGTATAGAACTCTAGAGGTGCAAAGGAGCATAGAGAGAAAACTGAAGTGAGTGAGGTCCTTCCCCCCCAGAGATGACCATTATTATCTCTGTTTACAATTACTCAAGCAAGATTTTTTTTTTTTTTTTAATCATGAACAGATTCACTCAGCCACATTCTGTTTGCAGGCTTGTTTGGGGAGAGGAGCTGATCTGTGAGCCAAACATCTATGTATAATGTGTCTAGGAGAAAACACATCATGAGTTCTCCAGAACTTCATCTTCTCAGACGACTGGAGCCACAACTTGAGATACAGCACAGAACCATAAACAGAAAGAACATACTTGGGGCACTTTACAGACCTCTGTCAGTGTACCAACTCTAACACTAGGCGTTTTAGGAAATGTCACTTTAACCTGTGAATTTTAGCTTTCTCATCCATCAAACAGGAATAGATTCTTGTGATGATTAAACTAGCAATATGTTAAAGACCTTCATTTCTCCATGCCTTAACCTTGTTTTCTATTTCCTTTGTGAAATGCTTTCATTTAACTTCATCTGGAATGTTTTTATTTTAACATGTGCCCAAATTTCTAAAGACACAATCAATGAAAATACCAAATTCTCTATAAAATGCTTCTATTCATAGAATCAAAGACTCTTAACAATTACCTGTTGTTCTTTTCTTTCTGTTGCATGATGACACTTTTCAATTCTCCAATGCCTCAGGAAATCTCGAAGATATCCAAAGAGAGTGAGTACGCCATACCCCACGTAAGTAAGCACAGCGACCAGCATTGGTGTTTCTTCAAAAGCTTCATTAAATGGTTTTTTGTAAAGTCCTCCATTTTGTGTAACATGATGGACCTAAAAGGGAGGTTAAAAATGCTTATTTCAATCCCAGCAAGAAAAAGATTAAACATTAAGTCCTTACGGATTTGCATAACTTCAGAATTCTCTACTAGTAAAAATAAATCCACTAAGATCTAAGCAGGGCATAATTTTTTTCAACAGAAAAATTATAAGTTATATGTACTTTAGATAAACAGCAAACAAAGGAAAACAGAAGGAGAAGGAACTGCCTAAGAACAATGTTTAACGCTCATTCCTATCATTATTTGATTTTATAAAATAGATCCTAAAATGCTATGGTTGGAGCATGTATAATTTCCTTTGTTCTAACAAAGCAAATTAAAAAAGAAATCAACAGGGGTGCCTGGATGGCTCAGTTGGTTAAGTGTCCAACTTTGGCCCAGGTCATGATCTTGCGATCTGTGGGTTCGAACCCCGCATCGGGCTCTATGCTGACAGCTCAGAGCCTGAAGCCTGTTTCAGATTCTGTGTCTCCATTCTCTCTGCCCCTCCCCAGCTCATGCTCTGTCTCAAAAATAACGTTAAAAAAAAAAGGTTTAAAAAAATAAAAAAGAAATCAACAAAGAAAAAGCCTATCCTGAAAAATAGTATATTAACTCACAAATGAAGTACATCAGTCCTAGAATAAACTAAAATATTTATAAATGTTTTCCTGCTATACAGTCTTAAAGCCACCGGCCATCGTATTCCAAATAATGACCAACACTAGGCCCCTGTTGGAAACACGTGGTTTATTAACAGCCTTGTTGTCGTAACACAAATTAATAATGCACAAAAGTAAAATGCTTACATAAGAGTGGTCCGGCACTGTACACAAATAGGAAGTGAAATGCAACACAAGGGGAAAAACAGTTAAGAATGATCAGCAACTGTCATGAAATCATTCTGACCACTTCACCTTGACCTAAGTATCCATTTCCACTCTAAGATTATCCCTGGTTTAATCCTTTGGGATACTTGAATTTTAATATAAAATACCACGCTACTGTACTTTTGATCTCATACCTCAAAGCTTTTTACTTTTTGGTCAATTTTTTTTTTTTTAATTTTCTTTTAATGTTTATTTTTGAGACAGAGAGAGAGCACGAGCGAGGAAGGGGCAGCAAGAGAGGGAGACACAGGATCTGAAGCAGGCTCCAGGCTCTGAGCTGTAAGCACAAAGCCTGACGTGGGACTTGAACGCACAAACTGTGAGATAATGACCTGAGCCAAAGTCGGACACTTAACCAGCTGAGCCACCTAGGCACCCACTTTTTAGTCAATCTTAATGGAAATCTTCTTTTATAGAAAAACCTCATCAGAGTAGTTTGTGTGTTAACTTTTTTTTTTTTAAGTTTTTTGACAGAGAGAGAGAGAATGCTTGATCTCACAAACTGAACGGGAAGATCATGACCCGAGCAGATATCAAGGGTCATACACTAAACTGCCTGAGCCACCCAGGCACCCCTGTGTGTTAACTTTAATCTTAACTATGAAACAGCCAACTACAGTGAGGATGGTCATTCACAATTTATCAGGAACATATTTTCAATTGAGCACTCACTAGAGTATGAAAAGTCTCAAAGTCCCAAAGAAATAAGAGAGTCTTTCTTGGCCTCTGAGGTGACTTGATCCAAGGGTTAAATACATTTTAGAATATTATATTCCAATAATATTAACGTGGGAAAGCTATCTGAATTCTACAAGCTAGAACTCGTTCTTAACAAAAGAAAGGCATTCAGATAGGCATGATACTTAGAACCGATGGTACTGCTTCAATTTGATGGCCTAAAGAACTTCTGAAAACTAACTGTAAAACTGATACAGGTCTTCCTCAATCTCTTCCCCAAAGGGGTGGAAGTTTGTGTGGATGTTTATTACTTCAAGTTTTATGCAGAAGCAAGGCTGCAGTATGTTTAGAAGAGAATAGCTACAAGTGAGCCAATAACTGAAGACCGGAGATTGCTTAAAAATTAACGATATAACATAGTTATTAAACTGGGCAAAGCAAGGGCACCTGGGTGGCTTGGTCAGTTGAGCATCCAACTCTTGTTTTCAGCTCAGGTCCTGATCTCAAGGTTGTGAGACTGAGCCCCACACTGGGCTCCAAGCTGACAGCTCAGAGCTTGCTTGGGATTTTTTCTCTCCCTCTCTATCTGCCCCTTCCCCATTCACATGTTTTCTCTCTCTCTCTCTCTCTCTCTCTCTGTCTCTCTCTCTTTCTCTCAAGATAAACATTTTTAAAAAACTGGACAGGATCACCTGGGTGACTCAGTCAGTTTAGCGTCCAACTCAGTTTCAGCTCAGGTCATGCTCTCACAGTTCCATGAGTTCGAGCCCTGCATGGGGCTCTGCACTCAGTGTAGAGCCTGCCTGGGATTCTGTCTCCCTCTCCCTGCTTCTCTCCCACTCATGCTATCTCTGTCTCTCTCAAAATAAATAAGTAAACTTAAAAAAAAAATTTTTTTAACTAGACAAATCAAAAACACTTAAAACAGAACAAAAATAAAATAATATTCTGATCATCTCTTTTAAAAACTATATCTAGGGCACCCGGGTTGCTCAGTGGGTTAAGTGTCTGACTTGAGCTCAGGTCACGATCTCACGGTTCATGAGTTCAAGCCCCACATCGGGCACTCTGCTATCAACACAGAACCTGCTTTGGATCCTTTGTCCCCCCCGCCCCCCTCTCTGCCCCTGCCCAGCTTGTGCTCGCTCTCGCTCTCTCTCTCTCTCAAAAATATATAAACATGAAAATAAATAAAATAATAAAAAAAACTGTATCTAAAAGAACACTGTTATTTAATACCAGTACCCAACTCTTCCTAACTCTGAAACTGTTTAAACTATTTTCTCGCAACAGAACATACTAGTAAAAAGTAAGACAGTTTTCAGAGCTCCTAAGTAACAAATGTGTGGCAAATGTATGTCAGGAATGCTGTGACTGGCTCTTTTTAAAAGATATCCCCCTTGATCTGAGACACACCCAAACCAGCACAGGTGACCAACCAATCATGCATTCATACAGTTGGCTGGATTGTCTAGGAAGTAGTAAGTTAAATCATTAGTTTGCTTTTAAATATTGTAATTATATCACAGTGTCACTTTAAATTAACAGCATTTTAAGGAATTGAGATTCAACTATGAAAACACTGGGAATCACTCTGGGGGCGCCTAGGTGGCTCAGTCAGTTGAGTGTTCAACTTCAGCTCAGGTCATGAGCTCAAGGTTTTGAGTTCAAGCCTTTCATGGGGCTCACTGCTATCAGCGCAGACCCCACTTGGGATCCTCTGCCCCTCCCCCACTCACACTCTCTCAAAAAAATAAATACATAAACATTAAAAAAAAAAATACAGGTCACTCTGATCATTCACGATCAGAATTTACAGACCAACTAGTATGCAAACCTCTGATAAAGGTGACAAAGCCTTAGATATCAGAGAGAAGAAAACCACTTGATCTTCAACTACTTATTGGCACGATTCAAATAAAAATGATAGTATTACTATCTCATACATGCATAATGTTCTGTAAAGGAAAGCACCCGGCTTATTTTGCTCATTACTGCACATTTAGCACTCAGGATAGTATTTATTAAGAGCTAACAAATAGTAAGTACTAAGTAATGTTTCCTCTCTAGAATGTGTTCTAGAAAGTGGTACCTTATAAGTGTTTGTTGAATGAATGAAAATACCTATAATGCTCTTTGCTCTTTCAACTAAGTACCCTGTAATAGAAGGGCTTAAACAAGTTACAGTGACTACACAATTAATATTAGGACATTTCTCAAAATCACATCTAATACCTTTTACTCTCAACTAGACCGGAGGAAGATCAAACCCACACTAAACAAAACATAGGCTACAAACTCTTCCAGTGTATTTTAGTCTCTGGATTCTCCAGGCAAGTGGACTCTTAAAAGGCCTTTCATTCATTCTAATGAGAATTACACTGTCGATGAGGCAATCAAGAAAAATACTAACTTATCACTAAACAGTTACCAGCCTGCTCACATTACACAGACAAGAGTGTGACAGTGTGAGTACTATTAATCAAAGGAAGATTTAAGTACTACAATGAATACTAAGATGTTTGTCTGAACAGTAACATTTTTTTCCGAAGAAAATGCAAAAGAAAAAAAAGGCAAAAGAAGACATTTTTTTCAGTCAAGATTATAAGCATATCATTGTAAAACATATTAAAGGACAAGAGGAGGGGGAAAAAATCAAACTAATAAGCTATTTTGTTCACATGCCTGTAGGCTGTTAGCCATATTTATTAAACAGCTAAAAAGCCACTCTTAACCAAAGCAATAATGGAAAGGTATAATCAAGATAAACCATAAACATAATATGTATGCACCAAAATCATCTGGAAGGAGACACAGAAACTGGAGCGGGAAGAGCACATACTTCCTACTTATAACCCTCTGAACCGATGTGATTTTTTCATTTTTAACAAAGAGTACACAGGGGCGCCCCGGTGGCTCAGTCGGTTAAATGTCCGATTTCAGCCCTGGTCAAGATCTTGCGGTTCATGGGTTTGAGCCCCGTGTGAGTTTGAGCCCCGCATTGGGTTCTGTGCTGGCAGTTCAGAGCCTGGAGCCTGTTTTGGATTTCTCTCTCTGCCCCTCCCCTGCTCATGCTCTGTCTCTCACTGTCTCAAAAATAAATTTAAAAACTATTTAAAAAAAAAAAGAGTACACATTACTGAAATTGCAGGTATCATTTTGTTTTAAAAAGGTTTACTTACACTGAATTTTCTCACTGATTTTACACTCTATTAATAAAAACAGAGTTAATAAAAGCAATATATGCCTCTCATCATAACCTCAGGTCTCTATCTACAGCCTCTCTAGAGAATTCTCATGTTCATGCTGGCTCTCAGACAGACTGCAAATGCTGATGAGTATGCACAAATCCACACATCAATTCCAAAGTTACCCCAGAACTCCAAATTTACATTTCCACCCGCCACCAAGTTCCACCTGGACATCCCAACTCAGCAAGTCCAAGGATGAACTCTCACCATCTTAACTCCTTAATGCAAACCAGAATCTCCTCCTGAGCTACCCACCTCGTTAACAACATCACCACCCAGTCTACCCAGTCTCCCAAGTCTGGAATCATCTTTAGCTCCACCTCATTCTCTTAACTTCATAGAACCAGTAATGAATTTCTGCACCTTAGTTCAAGATCTTCTTGTGGCGCACAAGGGAATCTTAAGGAGGCTGGAAATGTTCTACAATTTGAGAGAGGTACTGGAGACACAGTATACACACGGGTTAAAAAAGTCAGGGAGGGGCGCCTGGGTGGCTCAGTTGGTTAAGCATCTGACTCCTGATCTCAGCTCAGGTCTTGATTTCAGGGTTGTGAGCTCAAGTTCTGTGCTGGACTCAGTGCTGGGCATAAAGACTACTTGAAAAAAAAAAAAGATTCAATAGGTGAGGGCCTCTGAAAGGCAATGTGAAGCATAAGAGATGGAGGAAAGTGACCCCTCAACCCAATGGGTCAGGAGGCATATCATCAAACCAAAGAGGATTTTTCTTGAGCCTTAAGATCTCATGGAATCTGCCTAGCTAAATTTTGGACTGGGTTTGGATCCATTACCCCTTTCTTCCTTATGATTTCTCCCTTTTAGAATGGGAATGTCTATCCTCTGTGTGTCTCACCATAGCATTTTGGAAGCACATAACTTACATGACTTTACAAGCTCACAGCTGGCAATGATTATTGCAGGATAAATTGAATCTTGAGTTTCACCCATATCAGATGTAGATGACATTTAAATGAGACTTCGGATTATAGACTTTAGAGTTGATGCTGGAAGAGTTAAGACTTTTGAGGCTGTTGGGACAGAATGAATGTAGTCTGCATGCAAGAATATGACTTTAGAGGGATCATGGGCAGATTGTTAGAGGCTTAATGTTTGTCTCACCACGTCCCCACCTCATGTATATACTGAAGCTCTAAACCTCCAGTGTGACAGAATTTCAAAGTGGGGCCTCTGGGAGATCTAATTAGGTTTGCCTTTGGTCACGAGGGTGGGACCCCATGATGTAATTAGTGCCCTTGCAAGTAGAAAAAGCAGAGATCTCTACTGAAGAATGATGCTGCGAATGCATGATGAAAAAGCAGCCATCCACAAGCCAGGAAGAGGGCCCTCACCAAGAACTGAATGTGCCAGCAACGTGATCTTGAACTTCCTAAACCATGACAAATATCTATTGTTCAAAACACCTCATCTATGGTATTTTGTTATAGCTCCCACACTAAGACAAGGGTAAGGGGAGATAACATATAGAATTTACTTTCAATTGGTTCAGGAAAAAATTAATTGTGTGTGTGTGTGGTACGTACAGAGAATGATGTAGGCTTTTCTTCATGAACCATTGGTGAGTCAGTTGCAGTTATGATGTACCTCTATAATTCAGCATGTCTCTCTTAAAAACAAAGATATCCTCTTACATAACTACAGAATAATTATCAATCAGGAAGTCGACAGAGAACTGTACTAGCAGCTGGGCTACAGACTTCATTTAGATTTTCCCATTGTCCTAATAACATCTTTACAGCAAAAGAGTGCTAGATCATGTGTTGCATTCTGGCTTTTTAGTTTCAGAAAAGGAAAAAAGGGTAAGTTTTGATTACATAGTAAAATGACTTATAAGGAATGATCCTGAATAGAGGTTTTGAGAATCCCATGAAAGAACATAAGGTCATGTAATGATGCAAAAATGTGGAAGTGATCAGTGGGAAGCAAAAGCAGGTGTATTCATACATTTGATATGAATACAAAACCACACAAGCATGATTTTATAAGCAAATAGACACATCCCCACTGAGTGTGACAGTACAATGACAGAACGTGCCCACCTGGCAGTTTGGACACTGCAAAAGAAATTAACGTCCAATATGAACACCTATTATTCTTCAGCAATCAAAGGGCTATTATTATCCTTTTCTGCTAAATGAACCCCATTCACTTCCAGTGGTACTCTCTTTGTTCCTTAAAAAGTTCTACTGAAATGGCCCTTTCCTGGAATCTTACTGAAATGTACTATCCTCTCCCTACTGCATACCACACATACTAAAGAAAATAGTTTGGAGCTTTGCACTGGTCACACAAGCTATTCAACTCTCTGAACATGTATTTCCAGAAGTGTCCTCCTTTTTTCAGCAGGGAAATTTTGAAAAGCAGGAGTCCACGGTTTTTCTTGCCATCAGGATAAAGTCTCTATTTTTGTCAATAAGTATCCCCATATGGAATGGACTGACAAGTGCTTCCAAAGCTAGCTGTGAAGCAAACGTATTTTGACATTACTGTTTTCCAAGCCCAAAGATGGAGACCCCCAGGTATAGAGGCACGGGGACGTTTTCAGTTCAGTGGCATCCCGGGCACGGGCAGCGAGGTTCGGCCCAGGAGTTGCCATCCCCACGTGCCACCCACATGTCCTCGGCAGCACGCCCTGATCTCCATTGCCATCCCCACGTGCCACCCACATGTCCTCGGCAGCACGCCCCGATCTCCAGAGAAGCGTGTCATGGCAGCACAGACCGCTGTAACAGGAGATCTGAGCACGAGCGCGGCTCTGCCGCGGGAGGGCCGCACCTTCGTCGGGGCCCTCTTCCACCTCTGATGCGTTCTGGGCCTGTAACGCCACACCTTCTGCTCTGGGTGTGTGGTGGACACTGACCGAGACACCTGGTTTGCATCAGTTTCCCTTCTCTGTGAGTAATCTCGGGTTATTCTGGGGGTCACACCTGTGCGACATGATCCTATTCCGTGGTCCTGACTGACACCGGAGTCAGCACCTATGCCACGATGAGCCTAACAACACTCTCTCATGGGGATTTATGATTTCAAGAGGGAAGGAGTCTGAAGGGCACTGGATCTCCAACATCCTGGAGGAAAGGTCTGTGAACTCCTGCTGCTGAGGCCCCACGTGCTAGTTCCTGTCTGACTTTTCTGAGTCGTTCCTCAGTTCGGCCCTGCTCCCTCCTTTTATTTATTTATTTTTTGCATGCCTATCATCCTTGCAATAAACCACCTTTTTGTTTAGCTAGAGTCAGTTTCCATTGATACCAACTGAAAGAAATTTAACAGTTATATATTCGATGTTCAAATGTCTTAGAACTTCTGTACACTTACATTGACCTATAGATTTTCAGAGCTTCAGTAAAAATTCTTAAAAGGGCTCCCAGCTCTGTCAATTTTGTGCATTTGGAATATTGTTTACTCTCATCTGGGATAAGGGACACTTGGTCCAAAATTATAAGGTGGTACTTCCCTGTTCTGAAGGACGCTGAGAGTCTCATTGCCTGCTATAACTAAACTCTTTCCAGGTTCTCATTAACACACGTGAAGACAGACCAAAAAAGGAAAACAAAAATCAGAACAGTATTTTTAAAAAAGACAACAGAAGACCACAGATCAAAATTCAGACAGTATTTGTCTGCTAACTTTGCCTAACTATGGAGAGCATGCTTGTAACCATTAAACAAGACTCTTTCATGGTTCAGAAATCATAAACCAAAGAAGAATTAATAGACTATTTAGTACAAGAGTTTAAGAAAATGAGACTAGAAAAAAAACTCTGATAGAGCTTCTCCCCACACCATACTATGACAGAGACAGCTAACTGGCCCCCTGTAGATATTCCTATCTCCCCTTTGGTAACAGAACGTTTCAGTTTTAGCTGGGTCCATGGTCACCCAGCTACAGTCTACATTTCCCAATCTCTCTGACAGCTAGGGGGTAGCCATGTGATGAAATTTGGGCCAATAGGAAATGAACAGAAAGGACAGGTACCAGGGCTGGATTATATCCTTTAAAACAGCAATTGTTCTCCTTCCACTTCTCTTTCCTAGAGAGAAAGAGAATGAAGTGCCAGTGGCCTGGAATGTAGATGGATGTGGATGAAGACTGAGATGCTAAACAAACAAACAAACAAACAAACATCCTGCCGCCTGGGTGGCTTAAGTCAGTTGAGCCTCCGACTCTTGATTTCAGCTTAGGTCATGATCCCAGGGTAATGGGATCAAGCCCAACACTGGGCTCTGCACTGAGCACGTAGTCTGCTTAAGATTCACTCTCTCTCTTCCCCTCTACTCCTCTCCCCAGCTCATGCTTGCTCTCTCTCTGTCTAAAAAAATAAATAAATAAATAAACAGGGCACCTGGGTTAAGCGTCTTGACTTCAGCTTAGGTCATGATCTCACGGTTCATGGGTTCAAGCCCCTCACTGGGCTCTGTGCTGACAGCTCAGAGCCTGGAACCTGCTTCAGATTCTTTGTCTCCCTCTCTTGCTATCCCTCCCCCGCTTGTTGTTTTCTTTTTCTTCGCTCTCTCTCTCTCAAAAATAAACATTACAAAAATGTAATAATAAATAAAAATAAAAATATCCTAAAAGACTACAAAACAAAGATAGCACATAATCTACCTACTGAGTGCTACCTGTCTACCTTCAGACTTTACAAAGAGAGATAATTTCTATTTTTTTTAATGTCTATTTATTTTTGAGAGAGAGAGAGCACAAGCTGGGGAGAGGCAGAAAGAGAGGAACACACAGAATTTGAAGCAGGCTCCAGGTTCTGTGCTGACAACAGAGAATCTGACGTGGGGCTCGAACCCATGAACCATGAGATCATGACCTGATCCAAAGTAGGATGCTTAAACAACTAAGCCACCCAGGTGCCTTCTATCTTGTTTAAGCAACTTTATTTTGATGTCACATTTACAGCAACAAAAACAAAAAATCAAAAAACCATACTGAGACTTCTGCTGATAGGTCAAAATTAATAGGTAGAGACAAGCCATTACTTTCACGGAACAACTAGGTAAAACCACACAGATTACTCAAAACAGGAAATAGTTTTAAAGACACTGAAGAATGCTTCATGCAAAGCAAAGAAGGCAAATAAAATTCCAGAGAAGGAAGAACCTTTCCTTAGCGAGCCGAAATTGCTAGTCATTTTCTTCCCTTGTGGTATCTGCAGAGTGTGAGCATGAATGATCATAAATGGGCTTACCACAAGCAAAACTCTGCCAAGAGAAAAAAAAAAAAAAAACCAGTGGAACTTTATGATAGCTCTACAGGATGGTGTGACAGACTGAATTCTAGCAGAGCCCCAGACATATGCAGTTTTCTGCACAGGACACTTATCAAGTGCTAGAAAGGTGACTTAAAATCAACCACAATCTTACAATGCTTAGAAGATAAAGTTATACTAGAGGGAGGAGCTTGCGACAAACACAATGGATCCCATCCTTAGATGGAATCTACCCAAAGCTTCAGCCCAGTCCCACCTAGCTCAGTCCTTGGTTAGACGGCGGGTGCTCAGGCCCTCATGGAAACAGAGCAAAAGGAAAAACATAGACTTGAGGCTCTGCAGGTCCTTTATACATAGTGTCCGGCATCAATAAAAAATGTCTGCTTTCCTAGGGGCAGGGAGGGAATGTGGGCATGCCTGAAATAGAAAGTAGAAGATACAATAGTCTACACATTCCCTCTCTTCACTGTGGTACTACCAGACCTAGGAAATCCCTTACAGCTTGACCCTCACCCTCTCCCTTTAATTTCACATACCCAGGAATGGACATTCCTCCCATTTCATTTTTTAACATCCCAAAATTGCACAAATAACTTTCAGACATCAAAGCTTCTCCTAAGAACCCAGGGACCAAGGAGCTCAAAATCACTGTAATCATCTCAGTCTTCTCAACAAATATTTCATCTCTATATATCAAGGTTCATACTCTGTATTTGAAGACACAAATAAAGAGATAATCCTTGTATTGAAGAACTCTTCAGGGTTTTGGGTTTTTGTTTTTTTTTTTAGCAAAAAAGGATGCAAAGATCAACATGTTTTTTGAGATTAAAGAGAATAAGGAAACTACTTTAAAGAATATTGTCAAAAGGGATTTATGTTTAAATACACAGGATGAAAAACACACACACACACAGTGTGAAGCACTTCTTTTACAAGTGATTCTGACTCCTCTGACTAAATGACAGCACCAAGGAAAGGAGATTAAGCAATGTGTCCAGTCATAAGGAAACTAAATTCAAAACTTTAATTCTAAACTGCGATTAGAATCCAAGTATTTACATTTTTCATTTATTGCCATTTCTTAGTCATATTTCTGAGATTTTCTATGTTCCTTTAATTATTTCAAAAATACTACAACTTAGTCCGTTTTAAGATCATTAGTGGCTTAATATTAGAATTTCACTTTAAACTCACATACGTGCTCCTTTTTTGCTATTCATACAGTAGTTAGATAATTTTGCTGTTCATATTACGTAGCTATAAAATACGAGCTTCCTCTGCTAAGAAAATGTCTGCTTTCAGGAAATAGGAACATTAACTAATTTAGCTGTCCTAGAAATAAACTGCTTCCTTTGCTTCTACACACAAGCCACGCCTGCACAGGAGGCAATAAAGATCCCAGCTGTTAGCACATACAACAGGGGTCTCCAACAGCTAGTTCTACCAGTCTAATCGGTGATCAGAGGCGTCTCAGCCCAGCTTCATGGCATTTCAAATCAAGGTGGGCACGGGAGGCACAGCAGAAAAGCCAGTGCTGACAGTAGTTCCTTTCCCTTGAAGCACTAGCCAGCATCTCACAGCTTAGACCCCTCATAAGACAATGGGAAGGGGTGCTACAGAAGTCCCACTACTGGCCACACTGTCCCTTAGGAAGAACTAGTGGAATGGTGATAACATATACGGGCATCTGTAACTTTTCCAGACCATCAGACCATCATTGGCCTTGTCCTGTTCCTCCTCATGGGCTGTCACTGCCATTACCAGGAATAACAGTAAGCGCCTACTGATTCTAACCACCTGTGAACCTGAAACAATAAAAACAATGCTATGGCACATGTACCACAACCTGATTCTTGTGTATATTTACAACATTATTTTGGGAAATTGGTTTTTGTCAACTAGCAAGTATACATGAAATAGCACGCTGTAATTAATATAAAAAACAGATTAAAATATACTCAACACATAGATATATCAAAAATTAACAATTAGCATATTTTTCCCATTACATAAAGCATTAAAGCTATCATTAATTCTTTCATTTATTCCATTAATACTTACTGAGCCTCTACTATGAGCTAAGCATGATCTGAGCACTTGGAAGACAATACCATACACTCCAATGGGAGAGGCAGACAATAAATAAGCAAATAGATATACACTAAAACACCAGGCAATTGTAAATTCTATAACCAGAAAAAAAAAAAATCATGGCAGGAGGAAAGCATTTCAGACGAGGTGGTCAAGGATAACCTGTCTGAAGGAGGTAAGGGGTAGGCAGGATCTACACAGAGGCGGGGAGAAAACTGAGAAAAGTTTTCCAGGCTGAAGTTACTGGGAGGGCAATCGCCCTGGGTGGGGCAGGAGTGCTTGAGGTGTTCAGGAAGAGCAGAAAGTCCGTCTGGGCTGGAGCGCAGTGACCTGGCAGGACAGGAAGTCAGAAGTGTGGGAGAGCCAGATGACACAGGGCCTTGCAAACCAACAGAAACTGTCCTTAGTTGTCAGTGAGAAGCCCTCAGGAGGGTGTTGATCTGACTTCTGTTAAACAATCCTCCAGTCCATTTAAGAAGTTTTCCCCTAGAGAAGGGTTATTTCCCTTTTCCCCCCAAAAATATTAAAACTACCATCATTTTGGTGTTTATCATTCCCATGCATTAATGGTAATACACATACCATTAATAAACTATACCTTCCTGGGACGCCTTGGTGGCTCAGTTGGTTAAGCATCCTGATCTCGGCTCAGGTCATGATCTCCCTGTTTGTGGGTTCAAGTCCTGTGTCAGACTCTGATGCTGAAAGCAAAGAGCCTGCTTGGGGCCTACCTCTCACTCTCTTGGCCCCTCCCCCACTCGTGCACACTCTCTCTCCGTCTCTCTCAAAAATAAACAAATTTTCTTAAAAGCTGAAAAAAATACCTTTCCTTTTATGAATGAATGAAACCTTCCCTGTAGACACAGCCATAAGCAAGATAGTATTCTCCTGCAATAAGCAAGATAGTATTCTCCTGCAATAAGCAATATAGTATTCTCATGCATGTCTTTAATCCTTATGTACATATCACATAATACATATATTTCTGCAAATTTGTTTAGCAATATGTTTCTGAGATTTGCCCATGTGGATAATATAGATCTAGAGTCATCTTTCCAATGCTGTATAGCATTCGTTCTACCAATAAGCCATACTGGTGTTTAGCTTGTTCTCCTACTAATGAAAAGCTAGGTTACTTGCAATTTTTTGCTATTACATTTTTACAGTAAACATTCTTAAACATGCCTCCTTGTGACATGAGCAGAATTTCTTGGGAAAACAGCATGTTATAGGTTAAACTGAATCCCCCAAAAGTAATATGTTGAGGTCCTAATCCCTAAGACTTCACACATTATGCATGTGTTAGGTTGAGAGAAAAACATTCATTCTCAGATTGGAACAAAAATGTTTGCAAACCTCAGCTATTGTATATACCAGATACAAACTTAATAGGGCAGTCATTATGAATATGTGTATTTTAACTTTTCATAAAAATTGCCACTGTTCTCCAAGGCAACTGTACCAATTTATACTAAGAACCTGTATACAAATTCACATTACTACATAAAATTGTCAACATTTAATATGCTCATAGTTTTACAGCTTTCAGAAAGTTAAGATGAAAAAAGTTACTTCACTGTTTTAATTTACAAGAACTTGGACTAGTCAGGATGAACATTTTCACAAATTTATTTTCCAATCAAGTTCCTTTCTCTGTGAATTGACAGTCCACATCTTTGGCCCATTTTTCTCCTGGAGTGCATGCTTGTTTCTCACTAACTTATATGGCTTTTGTATCTGGATACTAACCCTGGGTGTTACTTTGTTTATGATGCTATATTGTGCACAAGGCTTCTGTTTATTACATAACAGTTTTATTGAAATGTCATTAACAACAAATCATCACATACGCCCTTTCCAAGTGTACAATTCAATGGTTTTTATTATATTCACATAGTGGTGCAATCATCACCACAACTTAACTTTAGAACAGGTTCACCACCCCAGAAACAAACTCCACCTCTGGCCCCAGCAAACCCCTAGTCTACTCTGTCTCTATGGATTTACCTGTCCTAGACATTTCATGTTAGTGGAATTATATAATATGAAGCCTTTGACTTCTGGCTTCCTACAATAAACATGTTTCTTTCATCCATGTTTTAACATGTATCAGTACTTCCTTTTTATTGCTAAATAATATTCCACTGTACAATTATTCTATATTTTATCTGTTCATCAGTTTATGGACATTTGGATTGTTTCCACTTTTTGACTCTTAGGAATAACGTTGCTATGAGCATTTATGTAGAAATGTTTGTATCTAAGTATGTTTCATTTCTCCAGGGACTAGAAATGTTGCATCATATGGTAACTTTATGTTTAACATTTTAGGAACTGTTTTCCAAAGTGTCTACATCATTTTGTGATCCCACCAGCAATGTATAAGGGTTCCAATTTCTCTACAACTTCACCAACACTTGTTAATGGCTTTTTACTTTAGCTATCCTAGTAGATATGAAGTAGTATCTCACCATGGTTTTGACTTGCATTTCCCTAATGACTAATGATACAGAGCATCTTTTCATAGGTTTACTAGCCATTTGTAGATCTTCTTTGGGGAAATGTCTATTCAAGTCCTTTGTTTTAAAATTGGGTCTTTTTATTGTTGAGCTGTAAGAGTAAATTATGTATTCTAGATAACAAGTCCCTTATCCACTATATGATTTCAAATATTTTCTCCATATCGTGGATTATCTTTTCATTCTCTTGATAGTCCTTTGAAAAAGTACAAAGAGGTACAGAAGTACAAAGAGGTACAAAAGTTCATTTTGACCTACTCCAATTTATTTATTTTTTTTGGTTGCTTACACTTTCAGAGTCCTACCTAAAAAACCATTGCCTAGGGGCACCTGGATGACTCAGTCGGCTGAGCAACCAAGTCTTGACATGAGTGGAAATTAAGAGTTGGACACTCAACCAACTGAGCCACCCAGGCGCCCCTGCAAAGATATTAAATAATCAAATTTATCAACCTTTATAATTTGTGCTGTGGTAGTTTTAGGAAAGTCACTCTATACTTTAAGGTCATAAATATTTTCTCCTATATGCTAAAGTTTTACATATATAATTTTCAGATTTGAATATCTAACAACCTGGAATTGATTTTATAGATTGGTGTGTGGTAGAGATCTTTTTATCCCTCTTTTTCTATATAGAAAACCACCTGTCTCCACACTAGTCCTTTCCCCACTAATTTGAAAAATGCCACCATCATTATCAATCAAATTCCACATTCATAGCATGCTCTTTCTGGGTTTTCTATTCTGTTCCATCAAAATCATACTGCCAGTATTACTATAGCTTTATGTAAAGTCTTATTATCTAATAAAGTTGATTCCTCCTATCTAACCTCTCTTCAAAACTGCCTTCACCCTTCCTGGTCCTTTGCTTTTGCATATAAATTTTAGAATCAATGTGTCAGGAAAGAAAGGATGAGAAGAGAGGGAGGGAGAGAAAGAGACAGAGAAGAAAAAAACCAAAACACTCAGAAGGTAGCACTGTGCACCTGAAATGCTTGGACTTAAAGATCAGGCAAGTAAAGTGACATTCATACCACATTTTCACCAATGCATTTTCAGAACCCAAGATGATTCTGTGTTACATTATATTTTGAGATAGTGGTTTTATTCATTTAAAAATGAGGTTTGTGGGGTGCCTGGGTGGCTCAGTCGGTTGAGCGTCCGACTTCGGCTCAGGTCATGATCTCACGGTTCATGGGTTCAAGTCCCGTGTTGGGCTCTGTGCTGACAGCCAGCTCAGGGCCTGGAGCCCGTTTCAGATTCTATGTTTCCCTCTCTCTCTGACCCTGCCCTGCTCATGCTGTCTCTCTCTCTCAGAAATAAATAAAACATCTAAAAAAAAATTTTTTTTTAATGATGTTTGTCTTACTGACCAGTGATAGAATATATTGATGATACTAAGCAATTTATTTTATGTAAAATCATACCCCCTGTCTATTACTCATATATATATACACACACGTTTGTATATGTCTATATACATTTGTATATTTGTGTATGTGCGCGTGTGTGTGTCTATCTATCTACCTAACTATGTGGTAGGATATACATCAGTACGTTACAGTGGTTAACTCCGGGTTGTAGAACTTCAGGAGATAATTTATTTTCTATATGCTTTAACGTGTTGGTATAATGCTTTCCAAGTATGGTGTTTTTCCAACTCCAGTATTTCAGGTAAAACGTGTGTAAAGTATGTTGACTTTACAAGAGAAACACTATGCCCATTTTAAATTTTACTGAAAATATGCAAATGTTCAAGAAATACTTGTTAAAACTAAAAAACTGTAAAACTTTTCAGATATGTTAACTCTGGTGAAGAGTATAATATATTATTCTACTTAAGGACAAACTCTCCCCATGAACATTTTAAATCCCTGTGAAAGGGTTGTTGGCTTCATTTCAGCATCGCTGCCTACCCATGTCAGTCAGGACTGCGGAATAGGATCGTGTTGCACAGCTGTGACCCCCAGAATAACCCGAGATTACTCACAGAGAAGGGAAACTGATGCGAACCAGGTGTCTCGGTCAGTGTCCACCACACACCCAGAGCAGAAGGTGTGGCGTTACAGGCCCAGAACGCATCAGAGGTGGAAGAGGGCCCCGATGAAGGTGCGGCCCTCCCGCGGCGGAGCCACGCTTGTGCTCAGATCTCCTGTTACAGCGGTCTGTGCTGCCATGACACGCTTCTCTGGAGATCGGGGCGTGCTGCCGAGGACATGTGGGTGGCACGTGGGGATGGCAATGGAGATCAGGGCGTGCTGCCGAGGACATGTGGGTGGCACGTGGGGATGGCAACTCCTGGGCCGAACCTCGCTGCCCGTGCCCGGGATGCCACTGAACTGAAAACGTCCCCGTGCCTCTATACCTGGGGGTCTCCATCTTTGGGCTTGGAAAACAGTAATGTCAAAATACGTTTGCTTCACAGCTAGCTTTGGAAGCACTTGTCAGTCCATTCCATATGGGGATACTTATTGACAAAAATAGAGACTTTATCCTGATGGCAAGAAAAACCGTGGACTCCTACTTTTCAAAATTTCCCTGCTGAAAAAAGGAGGACACTTCTGGAAATACATGTTCAGAGAGTGGCATGATTTGAGGCATATCTAACTTTAAGTCCTCAAAACTTACCAGTAATTTCTAAAGTGCCAAATCCAGTGGCTTAATAGAGTAAGATAAGCCACGCTCCATCAACTCAGCAAATGGACTGGTTATTTAAATGATCTGGAATTCAGTCTTATTTATAAAATGAGGATAATATTCACCTAGAAAAGCCCTTGTGAAGACTAGATAGGTGAAGAAGCTGGGGGAGGTCCTGTTACAGGATCAGTAAATGGCACCTGTTACAATTATATCCTCACTTTCCCGCCACCACCATGCTGCAAACCCCTCCTTAATGAAACAGCGTACCCTTCCTGGGGCTTTCTCAAACCACTTCCCAACGCTTCTGTTTTTTCACAATCAGCCTTCTTCAGCAGTGTGTCTTCTGCCAGTAACATTTTGGTTTCCCCACATTACATCCTAGGTGTCTCCTCTTCTTGCTTGGTGCCTTCTATCTGCTTCACCAACTCGCACGGCTCCAACCACCACCAGTTCACTCCTTTGACTAGATCTCCTAAGACCCTATTACATATCAGGCACAATGCAAATATATAAGTCCCCCTTTTCCATGTTTTCCATACCCACAGTCAACCACAGTCTGGAAGATGATCCTCCTTCTGACATATCATCAGAAGGCCAATACCAGGCTTAATGCTGTGTTACAACGCCTACATCATTCACCTCATTTCACCTCATCCTGTAGACGTGTTATCATCTCACATCATCACAACGGTGAGTACAGTACACTAAGGTATTCTGAGAGGGAGAGACCACATCACATAACTTTTATTACAGTGTATCATTATAATTTTCTATTTTATTATTAGTTATTGTTGCTAAATCTCAATTCTGAGATTATCAGAAAGCGGAAGGCTGGTAAAACAGACATTAAAAAAAAAAATCAATACCCCACACCAGGGGTTATCCCAATCCTTTGGGGTCTTACAGTACACATATATTATTTCTACAATCAGAAGCAAAAAAAAATTTAAAACAAGAGGAAAAATAGCAACCTTAATCTTTAGTATGGGTCTTGAAGGTAGCATTAAATACAGCAAACATCAAGATAAATTTTCTCAGATTAAATGGGTTAAGAGAAAGGGCTGACTTGCTTAATCCGTCACAAATTACAAATTATATTATGGAAGGCTCTCAGAAGCTATTCAGAAGGCAACTGACTTGAGGCCACAAACCATGTATTTAATCAAGTAAGGCACACCCACTCAGAATGCACACACAGTCTCTACCCATCCCTCTCAATTGCCTATTCTGCCAATAAACACTACTTCTTTCTTTCACAAATGAAATCTAATTGAATCTCAACCAATTAACTATCTTGCCCCAGAGCACTAGGAAGTTTCTAGGGCACCACGGCCAACCCTAAAAAGTGGGCAAGCCTGCTTTCCCTGAATATCCAAGTTTTGAAATACTTTCTTAAGAATACAGAGGTCTACATATTAAATACTGCTTTCATTTCCCAAGAAGTTTTATTCAAGAGAAATCTTGAGTACCTTAAATGACTCTGGAATCTTTCAGATCCAGCTAGGAAGATTTGAAATGCTCTTCTCCTAGGAAGAAATGCGTTCAAAACAAAAATCTACTCCCACGATGGTACTTACAACATTATTTTGGCTCAACATTTCACAGGTCTTTGGATGTCTCATGAGACCTGTGAAATGTGAACAGGTATCCTGGCCATTCTAGATACCCCTCCAGTTCCTGTCTCGTAACTAACTTCTTTTCACAGTTACTGTTTCCTCTCAGTGGAAACAAAAGTGAGTAGCTATTTAGTAAACCACCCTCCATTAGTTATTCATTGCCTCCTACGTATAAGTAGCCAGACTGGCCCTTTGTTCTTTATACTTTGCTTATCTTGTTATTTAAATAAGAACATGACTTGTGCCCAGGTCCTCCTTAAGATAGACTCTTAGTTATTCTGGCAGCTAGAAGCCTGTCATCATTCTAATATACCATTAAAACTACTCCTAAAGGGAAGAAAGTTAGGTTCAAAATGGTCTCAAAGGCAGGTGTTTTTTTTTCCCCTTCAATACTTGTTAACTAGTTAAGGAAGGTAAAATGTGTGCCCAAATCTCAAACGTTCCATAAAGAAAGGAAAGGGATTTTTTAAAAAAAGAAAAAAGTGTTGTAAACAAGGAGCTCTAAAAGTAAAAACAAACAGGATAATATTTCAGGTGCAACCAAAATATGGCATTTAACTGATCAAATGTTAAACCCACTGTAAGAAACTCTTGCAATTAAGATCACTGAGCGCTGCAACATGCTGCTGAAGGAAGTTCCTGCAAATCCTCTAGGGGTCTTTAAAAATAGGACAGAATCATCTATCAAGATTACTTTTTAATAAAGTCCTACAAAGAGATAAAAGAACTGAATTGCATAAACCCCTAAAGGTTCCTTCCAGCTCTAATTCTGCCAAAACTCCCGATTCTAACTCTTTCAAAGTTTTCCTAGTGCTAATTGCTGCCCTTTACCTCAAATAAAGGCTCGCCCTCCTCTCATCCCTCTGAATGGTAAGGGAGGAAAAATTACTGCTTTATTGCTCCTCTTTCTTGTGAAAACTCTGTGTCTGCTGTCATCATTAAAAAATAGTCATGTCTATGGAGTGCCTGGGTGGCTTAGTCGGTTGAGTGTCCGACTTTCGCTTAGGTCATGATCTCACGGTTCGTGGGTTCGAGCCTTGAGTCGGGCTCTGTGCTGACTGCCAGCTCAGTGCCTGGAGCCTATTTCAGAGTCTGTATCTCCCTCTCTCTCTGACTCTCCCCTGCTCATGCTGTCTCTCTCTCTCTCTCTCCTAGAAATAAATAAAACATTAAAAAAAAAAGTCATGTCTACACAGGGCTCCGGTAAAGAACAAAACCCAGTGCTCCTGCGATGTTCCTCTCCTCCTCTCCTCTCCCCTCTCTCCCCTCGTCTCCTCTCCCCTCTCTCCCCTCCTCTCCTCTCCCCTCTCTCCCCTCCTCTCCTCTTCCCTCCCCTCCCCTCCCAGAACTTCCACATTCACAGCACTTCTGACACCCGATGCGGGGGGGCGGGGGGGGGGGTCCACTCCACCAAGCACTTCTGTGACACCAGCTGGTGTCGATTTAACCCGATTCTGACACTCTCTACCTGGAGATAGTGTCAGATCCCTCAGGTGAAGAGCTCAGTTCCACAAGACTGCCCCCACCCCTTCAGATGCCTGTCGCAAGTCCAGGTTGTCCCCTGGCTTCTAGTGCTCACCACTTCCTCCTCCGGTTGATAATTTGCTAGAATGGCTCACATAACTCAGAAATAACTATTTACTATTTCCCAGTTTATTATAAAAAAGAGATGATAAAGGACACAGATGAACAGGGGGCAATGTGTGTGGGAAGGGGCACCACTCTCCTAGCATCTCCACATGTTCAAGCAACCCGGAAGCTCTCTGAACTTGGTACTCCGGGGATTTTTATGGAGGCTTCACACATGAGCAATCATTAACTTCATTTCCAGCCCCTCTGCCCTCTCTGGAGAATGGGGGTGGGTGACAATACCAAACTTCTAATCCTGGCTTGGTCCTTCTGGTGAGCAGCCCCCATCCAGGAACCCACTCAGAGTCACCTCATCAGAACAAAAGACACTGCTATCACTGGGGAAATTCCAAGGGATTTAGATACTCTGTGTCAGGAATAAGGGTCAAAGAATGAATATTAGAACAAAAGATGCTCTAGTGTTCTTATCACTTAGGAAATTGCACAAGTTTCAGGAGCCCTGTGCCAGGATATGGGAGCAGAACACATACACACATTTTTTCCCTATTACCTCACAGCAACTATGCAAAAAGAAAAAAAAAAGAAAGAGAGAGAGAGAGAGAAAATAACAAGTGTTGGTGAGGATGTGAAGAAATTGGAACCACTGTGCCCTGTTGATGGGAATGTAAAATGGTATAGCTGCTGTGGAAAACAGTATGGCATTTCCTCAAAAAATTCAAAATAGAATTATTATATGATATAGCAATTCCACTTCTGGATATATACCCAAGATGACTGAAAGCAAGGTCTTGAAGAGGTATTTGTACACCCATATTCAAAGCAGCATTATTCACAATACCTAAACCTTGGAAGCAACCCAAGTGTCAAATAACAAATAAATGGCTTGGAATGTAAACTGGTGCAGCCACTCCGGAAAACAAAATGGAGGTTCTTCAAAAAATTAAAAATAGAATTACCCTACTACCCAGCAATTATACTACTAGGTATTTATCCAAGAGATACAGGCGTGCTGTTTCGAAGGGATACATGCACCTCAATGTTTATAGAAGTACTATCGACATTAGGCAAAGCATGGAAAGAGCCCAAATGACGATGGATGGGTTAATGGATAAAGAAGATGTGGTATACATATACAGTGGAGTATTACTCAGCAATCCAAAAGAATGAAATCTTGCCATTTGCAACTACGTGGATGGAACTACAGGGTATTATGCTAAGCAAAATTAGTCTGAGAAAGACAAATATCATATGACTTCACTCATATGAGAAACTTTAAGATAGAAAACAGATGAACATAAGGGAAAGGAAGTAAAAATAATATAAAAACAGGGAGGGGGACAAAACATAAGAGACACTTAAATACAGAGAACAAGCAGAGGGTTGCTGGGGGGGGGGGGGAGAATTAAATGGGTAAAGGGCATTAAGGAATCTACTCCTGAAATCATTGTTGCACCATTTGCTAACGTGGATGTAAACTATAAAAAATAAATTATAGAAAAAATAAAATAAACTCCTACAAGAAAGAAAAAAAATAAATGTCTAAGTAAAATGTGGTTTACACATACAGTGGAATATTATTCAGCCTTTAAAAGGAAGGATATTCTGATACACAGTGCCACATGGATGAACCATGAGGACATTATGCTAAATGAAATAAGCCAGTCACAAAAAGAAAAATACTGTATGATTCCATTTATATGAGGTACTTACAGCAAATTCATAGAGACAGAAGTAGAATGAATGGTGTTTGCCAGGGGCTGGGTGGGCTGGGTGGAAGAGAGAACGGGGAGTTACTGTTTGATGGGGGCAGAGTTTCAGCCTTCCAAGAAGATAAACTTAGGGCAACAGATGGTGGTGATGGTAGCACATTATGAATGTATATAATACACTGAACTATACACTTAGAAATGGTTAAGACGGTAAATTTTATGTGTATTTACCACAATGAGAAAAACCGGGGTAACAAAAGCAGAAAACAAAAACAAACAGTAATATTTTATTGCTTTATATGCCCTTTCTACCACTGGACTATTCACTCAGACTCTAAACCGAAATCAAACAAAGGGTGAGCACATATATCCATCCCATCAGATGCAGAAACTCCTGAGAGTGTAAAAGGACCCTAGAAGTTTCTAACTTCTCTCCTGTTCATTCAAAGACAAATGTTGGGATATGGGAGGAAACGAACTTATATCCTGGGGTTTAAAAACTCTAAATTTAAATTTCAGTTAAAAGAGAACACACACCTGCAGACTTAATATCTTATATGTACTTTTATGGCATAATTGGGAACATTTCTCCCAGAAACTGGGGGAAAATAGAGGTTGGAGTAGTAACATAGCACTTTAAAGTGATTAAGTTAAATTAATTTAACTTAAACAAAAACTTTAAAATATTTTAAAGATAAAATCTCTTTGGCTTAAGGAAAAACAAACAAACCCATAGTCAACATTCCTCCTCGTAATCACGTACAAAGCTGTATCTCTAAAGTCTCTGTTTTAAAAACATTTGTGACAAAGAGTTTTCTAGAAGGGACATTGGAGGCCTAAACATTCTTTCAGGCATTCCACTAGACCATTTTTCCAGATGCCACCATAGTGCCTTGAGTAGAATTTTTCACTTATACTAGAAAAAGTCAGTCAGATACTGGTCATACAAATTTTTAAATTTCACTTTGGCAACTTGATGTGTCTTCATCTTACTATTAGTTGCCATCTCTGAAGAAATATCCTGCCAGAGCGCCTGGGTGGCTCAGTCAATTAAGCATCTGACTTCAGCTCAGCTCATGATCTTGAGGTTTATGAGTTCAAGCCCCACATCAAGCTCTGTGCTGACAGCTTGGAGCCTGGAGCCTGATTCAGATTCTGTGTCTCCCTCTCTCTCTGCCCCTCCCCTGCTCACACTCTGTCTCTCTCTCTCCTTAAATAATAAAAACTATTAAAAAATAAAAGATTTCTTTTTTGTAAAATTTTTTTACATTTATTTATTTTTGAGAGACAGGGTGAGACAGAGCGTGAGTGGAGGAGGGGCAGAGAGAGAAGAGAACTCAGAATCTGAAGTAGGCTCCAGGCTCTGAACAGACTCTGAGCCCCATGCAGAGTTCAAACCCATGAAGCGTGAGATCCTGACATGAGCTCAAGTCAGACGCTTAACCAACTGAGCCACCCAGGCGCCCATAAAAGATTTATTTTTATTTTTAAAGAAGTAGTTGTATGAGAGAAGAAGTGATAAGAATACTTTCGTTGTTAGTGGTGTTAAGGGGTTGTCTTTTTAGTAACATTAATGGCTAATCAGATAAAATTGTTATGGTATAGGGTACAACGGGGAAACCTAAGGAGTAGGAGTCAAAAAATATACTGCAGATGAATGAGCGGATTATGATTTTTACGAAGGAAAAGGAAGACAAGAGAAAGGTGTTCACACATCAGAGGTGTTTTGTGTTTAGGTGCTCTTTTCACTTAACAAAGGAGTTATGTTCTGATTTAGTAGTAAATTTCTCCCTCTTGTAATCTCTAGCAATTTAACATTTGTAGGCATGATATATATATTTTTAATGTTTATGCTTACTTTTGAGAGAGAGACAGAGCATGAGTAGGGGAGGGGCAGACAGAGAGGGCGACAGAATCTGAAGCAGGTGTCAGGCTTCCAACTGTCAGCACAGAGCCAGAAGCAGGGCTCGAACTCACGAGCCTCGAGATAATGAACTGAGCCAAAATTAGGCACACAACTGAAGGAGCCACCCAGGCGCCCCAAAAATAAATCTTTTGAATTTGTGCATTATGGTGCCTTCCATCTTACAACTTCAAGGGAGGTCAAGTATTTTATTTGTTTTCCTCCCTAACTCTCAGAGTCTTACTATGTCAGCATGACCTAGAGAAACGTTCTGTTTTCTGTTTCACACCAAACAGTAGCAGGCCTATCATCTATCCTAACACATCTACTGACTGGGGAGGGGAGAGGAGGCTGCTAGATATTTATATTAAAGCCAAATTAAGCCACGATAGTCACACTATTGCTATTGGGAACAGATGGCTTTGGGAGGGGGAAAAAGTTTCCCTCAATATCTGAACAGGATTTATAAGTATTAAAGTTAATTACAGGGGCACCTGAGTGGCTCAGACAGTTAGGGTCTGACTTCAGCTCAGGTTCATCTTGAGGTTCATGGGTTTGAGCCCCAGGTTAGGCTCTGTGCTGACAGCTTGGAGCCTGGAGCCTGATTCAGATTCTGTGTTTCCCTCTCTGTATGCCCCTTCGTTCCCCTCTCTCAAAAATAAACATTAAAAAATTTTTTAATTAAAAAATAAAGTCAACTGCAAATCTCACAACCCTTTCTTCCAGTAACACTGACCTTTAACCTTTTTAACCAGCTCATCTTTAAAAACACACTTCAGGAGATCTGTCATCCAGAGAATTGAAAGGCTGTTAATAATTACTGTCTTCAATTCAAAACTTTTCAAAATATTTCAAAACTGCCTGGACTTGGTTGGTGATTCAGCCTTGGTTAACTGGTATAGAGAGAGACCCATCACAAGTCACTACCTGCATTCAACAGACCCTTCTGTGATAGCACGCCTGCACACAGGGACCACCTAACTCTACCTAGAGCCCGGGATGGGGTCTCGCGAAGGATTGAAGATACGCATAATGCTCGTGAGGCCCCAGACCCGGTTCACCGTCAGATCTGTGGTCCAATGCCTTGCTTGCAGAAGGGGTAGGTATGTATTAGGAAGAGACTGGGTGTTTTTCCGCCTGGTACCACCATCTAACTTTCTCTGCCTCCTGAGGCCCCCGAGGGTGGTCTTTCTTGGAGGGTCTCAGGACACCAAGAGGAAGCGACCACCTCGAGGGTAAGAAGACGGAGCCTCGAGGCAGAAAAAACCAAGAGCCTCTGAGTGGATCCTTCCAGGGTCCGCGGGGTCACTCCCTACCTCCCTGGGGAAGGGGGGGCGCGAATTTCTGGTCACATAAGGCGGAGGAAGGCACCGTGGCTGTGAGCAGAGCCCAAACCTCTGGAGGAAAGGAGGAAGACCTCACACGCGGAGAGATGCGGGAGCACCTACGCCGCCCTTGAGCCTCCCGCTCCAGGCAGGCCCGGTCAGCGCCGGGACACCGCTGCCAGCACACCTGAGCCGTGCCCGGCGCCCGCTCCCGCCCCCGGGGACGGTCACCGCGACCTCGCCCTGCCCGGCCGCCCCCTCCGCCGGCTCGGCACGGGTGCAGCGCGCGGGGTCCCGGCCCACCGCCTCCGGCTCAGCCCGGCCGCCCAGTCCCACCGTACCTGGCCGGCGGCGGCTGCGGCGCTGGTCCTCACGTACCCGTTCCGCACTTCCCCGTTCGCCACGCAGCCGTTCGCCCGCACCGGGCGACGGTAGCAGCAGCCTCCGGGCCCCGGCCGCATCGTCCCGGTAGCACTAGGCACAAGGCGGACTCTGTAGGCGGCGGCCGACCAGCTGCACCTCCGGTCCCGCTCCGCACCCCACCCACCTCCTCGAAACCGGAAATGCTTGCATGCCCCCGCCAATTACCCGCCCGGCCGTCACAGGGGGGCGGAGCCCACTCCCGCGGAGGCGGTGGTTCGTCCAAGGCCCAGCTCCAAGGGGAAACGGGGCGGAGCCGGATAGGAGGGTCAGGAGCCAAAGGACAGCTGACCAATCAGAAGGAGGATGAGGCCGACTCCATGCTGCTTTCTGACCAATCATGGGGGAGACAGCAAGACAGCTTGCTGGTGTTGAGGCGGTGGTCTGAGTAAGGCTTTGGCGGCTTCTTGGTCCACGCAGAGGAGGCGGGACCCAGGAAGAAGTAGCCAATTAGAGTGTGAGGAAAGGAAGGGCGCTCAGCCCAAGTGTCCAGAGCGGGTTCCCGGCTTCTCCTGGACAGGTGGCGCCCTCTTTGCCCTTGGCTTCGGGGAAGTTCTCCGATATGAATTCCAGCCCGAGACAGGGATCTTTTATTTAATTAGCGAATTCCTATGTAGTTGTCTATAGAAGAGCATTCACCGTACAGTAACATATCTCTTAGTAATTCGGCTGTCGCTTTGCCCTTCACATCTGCCCCCAGTCAGGATTTTCTGTACAATTTACTTTAAAGAGTACTTCTCTGAGAGCCAAGAAACCTGAATAACTGAAAGCTAAACCTTGAGTAACCACCCTGGGAGCCAAATTCTTTAAAGTTAATACTTCTGTTTCATAGACGCATAGCAAGAAATATATTAATAAAACCGTGCGCCTATCTTAATGCCTGGCCCATAGTAGGAGCATAATAAATATTTTCGCACCCCTTTAGTTCTCTCTTCCCATAGGGGTCAGAAAGGAAGTGGATCTATGTCATAACAAGAGACTTTGGGGTGAGCCTGGGTGGCTCCCAAAGAATATAAGTTTGTGACAGAAGTATGAGGCTAAAAGAAAAGCATGTGGGGATGCCTGGGTGGCTCAGTTGGTTGACTGTCCGATTCTTGGTCTTGGCTCAGCTCATGATCTCACGGTTGGTGAATTCCAGTCCCGTGCCAGGCTCTGCGCTGACAGTGTAGAACCTGCTTGAGATTCTCTGTCTCCCTCTCTCTCTGTCTCTCTCATGCTTGTGCTCTCTCTCTCTTTCTCTCAAAACTAAATAAATAAACATTAAAAGAGAGAGAGAGAAAAGCATATGGTTTGCACCTCATGGAGCTTACAGTCTATTGAGAGAGAAGATGTATGTAGATGAAGCCAACAGCAATAAAAGGCCTACAGAAGGCTGGAGTTCTGATGAAGTCTGGACCACAGTGACAAGTCTAGACTTCCCCAATAAAAGTTTCCAGGGCAGGGATCTGGTTGGAAGCAGGGCTAAAGGATTTCACTGAAGCTTAGATACTGGGCTAAATGAATTTGGAAGAGACTTGGGAAGAAGATGTAGGATGAGCTTAATCTTGAAGGATGGGCAGGATTTGTAGAGCTGAGAATGAGTATTCCCGAGAGAGGGAACCTTAAAAAACTCAGGCGCAGTGGAAACTAATTTGACAATAAACTATTTGTAAAAAACAAAACAAAACAAAACAAAACTCAGGTGCAGAGGCTGAAAAGAGCAAAGACTTAAACTAGCGCATAAGAGTGAAGAATGTGGCTAGATGAGAGGCATCCTGTTAGTTAGTACCTCCCTCCAGAAGGCAGGACACAGGCCCTTGTCTTGTTCTGCAACTTACTCACCATGTGTGGTCTTGGACGAGTCATACAACATTATCCTTGGTTTCCACACCCGTATTACAAAATTAATCCCTGTAATACTTACCTTGCAGGGCTTTTGTGAGCATCAATGATATGATATGCAAATGATCTGATAACCTTGCACGCCATAGCTAAATCACAAAAGGGATGCCTCAGAAGGCAGTAGGAAACACCCCAGGCTCCATGCAAACAGAAAAACAGCTCCTTCCAGATGCATAAGCCACCTCATCACCATTTTACTGAGTTCATATGCAAAGTTCTGGGCTTGACACCAGAGTTACAACTCTTCTTCAAGATTGCTCAAACCACTTCAATCGTAAAACCTTTCTTGAATTTCAAACTCCTCACAAGATTAGACTCTTTCCTCACTGTGAACTTTATACACACTTGTGTAAGCGTGTGTCTCATCCTTCAAGATTAAGCTCATCCTACCTACATCTTCTTCCCAAGTCTCTTCCAAATTCATTCAGCCCAGTATCTAAGCTTCAATTAAATCCTTCAGCCCTGCTTCCAACCAGATTCCTCCCCTGAAAACTTTCTATAGGGGAAGTCTAGACTTGTCACTGCGATCCAGACTTTGTCAGAACTCCAGTGTCACATTACTTTGGGATTCTTTTTTTTTTCGAGAGGGAGATTACACAGTGATTAGCAGTGATAAGAAGCGAGAGCTCCAGGGGTGCCTGGGTGGCTCAGTCAGTCAACTGTCCGACTTCGACTCTGGTCATGATCTCATGGTTTGCGAGTTTGTGCCAGCATTGGGCTCTCTGCTGTCAGCACAGAGCCTGCTTCAGATCCTCTGCCCCTTCTCTCTCTGTCCCTCCCCTGCTTGCACACTCTCTCTGTTCCAAAAATAAATAAACATTAAAAGTAAAATAAATAAAAAGTAGAAGAATAAACAAGCTCCACAGTCACATGGAATTGGAGACCCAGGCTCAGGATTTAGAAGCCTTGTAACTTTGGCAAAGCTTCTTAACATCTCTGTGACTCAGTTCCTTCATCTGTAAAATGAAACATAACTCTGTTGTAAGAATGCAATAAGAAAAGCATTTAGGACCAGGGCCTGTCACATAATAGTAAGTGCTAGCAATCATTTTTGAATAAATGAATTCTTTGTTAAATGAGTAATTGATTGGCTAAATATATTTATACCCCCAACTAGACACAGAGCAAGCTCCTTCAGTACAGAAGATTGTTTAACTCACCTCTGGGTTCCCAGCACCTAACACAGTGCCTGGCACATGGTAAATGTCTGATGAATAATAAATAAATGGACAAATGAATGATAATCTGGCCCTGCCTCCAAGGAGCCTTCTATCATATGGAGGCTGTGTTAAGATTCTTGTGATTGAGGTTAACACAAGTCAATATTAGAAAACTTTGTCAAGAAAGATACATTTATTAGAGCTCTTCTCAAGACAGGGAAGTATGGGGACTCAGGAAAAAAAATCCCAAACATCAGCAACAGAAAGTTATAGACCTTCCTCCTAGCACCAACTCACTTCTGAGGTTTAGCTTTCAGCAAACTATCCCTTTCAAATTCCCTAGGTCAAATGTATAAACTCCTAGGAAAGAGAAATCTAATTGGCCCAGCTTAGAGTGAGATGTCTAATGTCTGACTAAAAGTATTAGACATGGTGGCTAAAGCACAAGGTCAAGCTGCTGGAGGTAAGGAATCAGTTATAGAGAAGGAAGAATCCATGCAGAGAAGAAAAGACAACCCTACCATTGTATGCTCCAAGGGGATAGAACTTGGGAATGAAAAGAACAAATAACAATCACTTGGAAGAAGTGTTGAAGGAGTCTTCCGTTATAGCATATGTATGTATGTGTGTATGTATGTATGTATGTATTTGTTAAGTAGGCTCTATGCTCAATGTGGGGCTCAAACTCACAATTCTGAGACCAAGAGTCACTTGCTCTACTGACTGAACCATCCAGGTACCCCCAGTATAGCATTTTTAAATGGACATGCAGAATTGCTGCCTAGAAAGAGAATTGAAGTGTTCTGGCAAGCTATTTAGCTGGAGGAACTGAAGGCCTACACTGTCAGTTAGAGGCCTTGGTTGCATGCACGCAAGTTAATGCTGACTGACTTACAAAGAAGGGGATTCAGTGGAAGATTATTAGCAGCTCAGTGACATGCCTGAAGGCTGGAGGACAGGACTTGGAAAAATTCAGGAGTAAGGGAATCTCCATAGGGCTAGGCAGCAAGGGGTTCAGCAAGGATTTGTGGCACAGACTGTCTGGTAAGTGTACTACCACTGAAATAAATGACCTCCAACCAGCTTTGCCATCTTTGAGTCCCTTGCCCAAGAGTCAAAGTCCCAGGAGAGAGCATCTGATGGGCCAAGTTTAGGTCATCCTGGTCCATACAGAGAGTGGCTAAAAGGAAGGCAAACAGAAGGATGTGATTCTCTTTACCTTTCATGGTAGGAGCTGTTTACCAAAATTCACCCTTCCCACAAGAGGATACAAAATGAAAACAGGTGATTTCCCAAAAGGAAATTGAGGACCTCTTAGAAAACGGGAGTGGACACTGAGCAGGCAGAAATGATGAAAATCAGTTAAGGCTGAAAAAGCCTGGGTGGCTCAGTTGGTTAAACATTTGACTTCAGCTCAGGTCATGATTTCATAGTTCGTGGGTTCGAGCCCCGCCTCCAGCTCTGTTCTGACAGCACAGAGCCTAGAGCCTGCTTCAGATTCTGTGTCTCCCTCTCTCTCTGCCTCTCCCTCCCCCCCCAAAAATAAATAAACATTAAAAAAAAAAAGACTGCAGAAGAATCATAAGGGGAAAAGGGCCCTTTAGCTGTTCTCTGCTTTGGTACAAAAACTAGGGCTGGATACCTCAGAGGTATTATCTGATCCTGACCATGGGATCATCATTTGGTCTTTTCTTTCCAAACTTTTCATGCTCGTTCATCCATTTTTATATTTGACCAGTCATTTGACAAATACTTTTTTTCTGACCATCATGTTATTACATCAGGTACTATAAATACAATGACAGGGCCGCCTTGCAGGCCTAGTTAATAGAGCATGTGACTCTTGATCATCGGGTCATGGGTTTGAGCTTCATGTTGGAGGTAGAGTTTACTTTTAAAAAATATATATACAGTGAGATCCACAGTCATGAATTTTGGGTCCAAGCGCTTTTAGCCGCAGCTCGGGACAGGGGTTGCTTCCCACTGGATCACTTCAGTGAATGTAAAAGCTTTAAAGAGGAATTCATGAAGTGTCTCTGTGACAATAAATTTGAAAAAGCTTTGTGTGGAAATTAATCAAAAGACTATTTAGAGTGCAGAATGGGTAGGCAGCTGATGAAATAAGAACCACTAGAAAAACTGAGATTAGGAGATTCAATTGATGGAAAACCAGAGGCAAGGCTAACTTTTGATGGGAAAAAGACCGCTGGCTGCTGGGCTGTCCAGGATGGACCTTGTCACCTGACAATTTATGGTTAGTTGCTGTGACTTAGAAGGGGGCTTCCAGAACACCCTCCTTGATGAAAACATCTCATCCTGATGTTTACCAGGTTATCTTGAAAAATTTTTGCTCCTTTTAGATCTCATTTTCCCCCAAGAGTGTCAGGTTTTATCTTCACAGGGGGAGACCCATGGCAGGCGAGAGGTAAGAATGCAGAATCACGCCTGCTTAGCTAGGGGACATGTGAAGCAGGGACTCCCTACAGTAATACCCTGCATAGCTTCTCAATACTGATAGGCTGAATGTTTGCGGCCTCAGGTATTGTCAGAAAACCATTCCCTATCAAAACGGTTTCCTTTTTGTACTCATAAATATATATGCCCGTTTATTTCCTTTTAAAAAAAATAGAGTATAAACTTGGAAATGAGGAAAAAAAAATACAATGATAGAAAGAAACATAGTCTCTGCCTCTGTGGTGCTCACGGTCTTGAGTTACAAGAAATGGATTTACTGGGGCGCCTGGGTGGCTTAGTCGGTTAAGCGTCCGACTTTCGCTTAGGTCACGATCTCACGGTTCGTGGGTTCGAGCCCCGCATTGGGCTCTGTGCTGACTGCCAGCTCAGAGCCTGGAGCCTGTTTCAGTCTGTGTCTCCCTCTTTCTCTGACCCTCCCCTGCTCACACTGTCTCTCTCTTTCTCTCTCTCTCCTAGAAATAAATAAAACATTAAAAAAAAATTAAAAAAAAAAAGGAAATGGATTTACTATTTCCCTTTCTACTACTCCCGATACAGTGAGTGAAAAAGTCTGATTCTCTCCCTGAGTTTCTGGCCCTCTTTTTGCTGGAAAATCTTGGATAACATTTTTGGACCATTTTCAGAGGCAATGTTTGCATCCACAAAACGAGTAGGTCCTGGGACGAGAATTTAGAATTGCATTATTCTGCCTGGGCTGTTTAAAGGAATGATTGCGTGCAAATGTGAAGCTTTAACAGGAGTGCTGCTTCCTGGTTGCCTGATACGCAGCCCAGAAGAGTGGTTCTAATCTGTGTCTAACAGGCACTTGCAGTTGGAGCTGGGAGATAAGATCGAGGCTTGCTCTAGGAATAGGCAGCTAGAGCCTGGGTCTCAATGGTGGCTCTCTGCCCGTATGTCTCCTTGGCCCTAGAAGCACCTCGGAGCCTCCCACTCAACCACCACACCCCACGCTGTCACTCTGGACTTCCTGTGGGTATTCGCTCAGTTGATTGAGGCAATCATCCGATGTTCTGCTTCAGGAAGTGGACTTTTGCCTCTGGCTCCAGGAAGCAGGGGTGGTGCCGAAGATAACGATTATGATAACGGGTAGTAGTATTAATCAAAGCTCTTTGAGTTGCAAGTATTTTTTTTTTAATTAAAAATTTTTTTCAATGTTTATTTAGTTTTTTTTTTTAATGTTTCTGAGAAAGAGAGACAGCGTAAGCAGGGGAGGGTCAGAGAGAGAGGGAGACACAGAATCCGAAACAGGCTCCAGGCTCTGAGCTAGCAGTTAGCATAGAGACCGACGTGGGACTCGAATCCATGAACTGCGAGATCATGACCTGAGCCGAAGCCGCATGCTTAACCGACTGAGCCACCCAGGCGCCCCTATTTAGTTTTGAGAGAGAGACAGCACGAGCATGGGAGGGTCAGAGAAAGAGGGAGACACAGAATCCAAAGCAGGCTCCAGGCTTTGAGCTGTCAGCACAGAGCCTGATGTGGGGCTCCAACCCATGAACTAGGAGATCATGACCTGAGCCAAAGTCAGACAGTCACTTAACCCACTGAGCCACCCAGGCACCCCTGAGTTGGAAGTTTTGAAACTGAATTCAAATTGGATTAAGCATAGAGGAGATTTATTAGCTCATAACCAGAAAGAGTAGGGATAGATCTGACTGGGTTCATGTGCTCAAATGATATCATCAGGAATCCATCTCCATCCTTGGCTTGGCATCCTTCTGAGTTGGCTTCATTCATACATAAGGGCTTAACCTATGATAGTAAAGATGGCCTATGGCTTGGCAAGCTTGCATTCTACCAGCTTTAAAATCTCAGCTGAGAGATGGTCATTTCTTTCTGGACTCCCAGTGAGAATCCTAGCTAAGTTGCCATTGACCATACTCAGGTCACATGCCTCAGTCAGATGTGGAATTGATTGGCCAGGCCTGAGTCTTGTGCCCACCCACTCCCTCAATTCTGCGCCACAGGCTTCGAGACTAGGAGACCAGTGGTTTCCCAAATGGAAGAGATGGGTTGTGTTTCCAGAAAAAGGGGTGCTGGGCAGGCACAAACAACAGATAGACTGCTCATATTGAATATGACGATATCACCAGAAGAGGTGATAAGAATGCCCAGGAGATTCTCAGCATGTTATTAAGAAATACCGGTTTTAAACTTTCCCTTCTGCCCAAATCCAGCCTCCAAAATTCACCGCAAATTTATTTGAACTAACTAAAGTTATTGGTATCTTATCATGTTCATCTTCACAAATCATCATCCCATAACAATTAATAAACAGACTCTGTGAACATAGGCATGTAAGAAAAGATAAATATCATCTTTACAAACTGAGAGTTTACTCCCAAAGGGAGCATTAATGATGACAAAGGACTCATAGACAACCATACTAGTTCTGAATATGTTATTTATTGTCAATTTAATTTTCTAAAAATATTTTTTAAAATGTTTATTTTTGAGAGACAGTGAGGGAGGGGCAGAGAGAGAGAGAGGGAGACAGAGAATCCCAAGTAGGCTCCATGCTGTCAGCACAGAGCCCAGCGTAGGAATCAAATTCACGAACCATAAGATCATGACCTGAGCCGAAATCAAGAGCTGGATGCTTAACCAACTGAGCCACCCAGGTGCCCCTGTATTGTCAATTTTAAATGACACAAATTGAATTGAACTATATACAAAGGATATCTCAGTAAAAGAAAAAAATAGTTAAAAGAAAAATGACATCAAGTAGAAGGTTCATTCATTGTGGGCAGGGTGTCCTATCCATTCTAGGGAGTGATGAGATCTTCTTCTTCCTCCCTCCCTCCCTTTCTTCCTTTCTTTATTTTTAAGTAGGCTCCATGCCCAGTGTGGTGTTTGAACTCACAACCCTGAGATCAAGAGTCACATGCCTATACTGACTGAACCAGTCAGCGGCCCTGAGGTTTTAAACAAATTAGGTTTAAGGTGAGGCTGCCATTTCTTTTCCACTTCATTGTAGAAACACATTAAAGATTTTGCTGTCTTCATCACTTTGTTTATATTTATTTGGCAATACTTCCTTTAAAATGGCCTTCTGAGGCTCTTGCCTATACTCTCAATACTTCTTAACTTTTTCTCTCGTATTTTCCTATCTTGTACCACCCCCAAACCTGTCATTTTTTGTGCCTAATATCTGGGAGAGCCATTTTAACCTGTACCTAGAAAGTGCTGTTTTGTTGTTTGCGCTCCCAGGGTATCCCAGGGTATCTCCAAAATCACATGATAAGTCCTCTCAGTAGATGTCCTGGGGTACCTGGGGGCTCAATGGGTTGAGCAGTTGAGTGTCTGACTCTTGATTTCAGCTCAGATCTCGATCTCATGGGTTTATAGGGTTGAGCCCCGTGTCAAGGTTGGAATTCTCTCTCTCCTTCTCTTTCTGTACCCCAATCCCCTCAAAATAAATAAACTTAAAAGGGGCACCTGGGTGGCCCAGTCGGTTAAGCGTCCGACTTCAGCTCATGTCATGATCTCACAGTACGTGGGTTTGAGCCCCACGTCAGGCTCTGTGCTGACAGCTAGCTCAGAGCCTTGAACCTGCTTCAGATTCTGTATCTCCCTCTCTCTCTCTGACCCTCCCCTGCTCATTCTTTCTCTCTCTCTCTCTCTGAAATAAATAAAACATTAAAATTAAAAAAAAAAAAACAAACAGATGTCCTGGAAAGCACACGAATTAGGACAGCCAGTGAGAATGCAACAGTACGAGGGGTGCCTAAAGTTAACAGGGACAAGAAACTTTCTTGTGCCTACTTTAAGTCCTGACACTCTAACGCTTCAAAATATAGCATACCTCAGGGGAACCTGGGTGGTTTAGTTGGTTGAGTGTCTGACTTCAGCTTAGGTCATGATCTTGCAGTTCATGAGTTCAAGCCCCACATCAGCTCTCTGCTGTCAGCCTGTCAGCACAGAGCCTGCTTCAGATCCTCTGTCCCTTTCTCTCTGCCCTTCCCCGCTCTCCTCAAAAATAAATATTAAAAAATATATATAACATACTTCTGTTTTATATCAAGAACATGTTTTAAAACATGAATGACAGGCTGCCTGGGTGGCCCAGCCTGTGAAGCATCTGACTCTGGATTCTCACCTCAGGTCTTGATTTCAGGGTCATGAGTTCGAGCCCCATGTTGGGCTCCAAGTTGGGTGTGAAGCCTATTTACAAACAAAAACATAAATGACAATTTATTTATTTATTTATTTATTTATTTATTTTACCATCAAAAGATGACTTTATTCAGGAATAGAAAATTGCCATATCATACAAACCAGCCATAGATTGGCAAATCCTCTAAGTGACAATTCAGAGTCACCTTCTATTTCAGTCCAATCTTGACTTTCCTCATGCTGACCATTTCAGACTGATTTGCCAATCCATATCTCACATTTCAACTGGTTGCTACTCTCTCATTCATTCCTACTCTTCCTTCACTGGTTAGGAGTCATACTCACAGTTGGGTTAACTGTTACCCTGGTCCTTACCACACTGTTTGGTTTAGGGACAGACACAGCTTAGTCAATTCAGTTATAGTAACACTGGAGATTTGGGTTCACTGGTTGAGAGAAGGAAACCTATCTGTTCTCCTAGAAGGTGTGCTCTATGAATGTGAAACTTATAACTGTTGCACATATTTGGCTACTAAAAAGAAAACCCATGTAAGGATGAAGCCAACATCAGGAAGTGAAGAGTGGCTCACAGACATATGCAGGTGGTGCCCTGAAGCCTATGTCTAGACATTTCAATTATACTGAGTCAATCAATTTTCTTTGTTTATGCCAGTTGGATTTAAAAATATTTTTAACATTTATTCATTTGTGTGTGTGTGTGTGTGTGAGAGAGAGAGAGAGAGAGAGAGAGAGACAGACAGACAGACAGACAGAGACAGAGTGTGATCAGGGAAGGAAGAGAGAGAGGCAGACACAGAATCTGAAGGAGGCTCTAGGCTCTGAGCTGTCAGCACAGACCCTGATGTGTGGCTCAAATTCACAAAGATTTTGACCTGAGCCAAAGTCAGCCACTTAACCGACTCAGTCACCCAGGCACCCCTGGATTTTTTTTTTTTTTAATTTATTTCTAGGAGAGAGAGAGAGACAGCGTGAGCATGGGAGGGTCAGAGAGAGAGGGAGACACAGAATCCGAAGCAGGCTCCAGGGTCTGAGCTGGCAGTCAGCACAGAGCCCGACACGGGGCTCGAACCCACGAACCGCGAGATCATGACCTAAGCAAAAGTCGCACGCTTAACCGACTAAGCCACCCAGGCGCCCCTGGATTTTTATTTTAATTGTAACTTAAAGCATCCTAACTATTATAGTCCTTCAAGAGAATCTTTTTTAAACTATATATATTTAAGTGTAAGGTGTAGAAAGTTTTCAATATATACACACCTGTGAAATCATCTCCACAATCCAAATAATGAAAATATTCATGAGTCTCAAAAGATTCCCAGTACCTTTTGGAATCCCTCCCTCTTTCACTACCTTTTACCATCCCTTTCTGTCAGTAGACTAGTTTGCATTATCTAAATTTTATATAAATGGAAGAATAGAGTGCCATACACTAAATGTTTGTGTCTCTTCCCCCATTCATAGGTTAAAATGCAAATTCTCCTAAGGTGATGGTAATAGGAGGTAGTACCTTTGTGAGGTGATTAGGTCATGAGGGTGGAGATTTCATGAATGGGATTAGTGCCTATATAAGAGAGACTCCAGAGAGATCCCTTACCTCTTCAGTCATATTGAGGTTACATTGAAAAGGCATGTTCTCAGGGTGCCTGGGTGGCTCAGTTGGTTAAGCCTCTAACCTCAGCTAAGGTCATGATCTGGCAGCTCAGGGGTTCAGGCCCCGAGTCTGTGCTGACAGCTCAGAACCTGGAACCTGTTTCAGATTCTGTCTCTGGCTCTCTCAGCTCTCTCTGCCCCTCTCCCACTCACACAATGTCTCTCCTCTCTCTCTCTCTCTCTCTCAAAAACAAACATTAAAAAAAAAAAAAGGTAAGTTCTCATCAGATACTAAATCTGCCAGTGCCTTGATCTCGGACTTCCCAGAACTGTGAGAAATGAATTTGGATTGTTTATAAACCATCTAGTTTATGGTATTTTGTTATTGCACCCTTGATTGACTGAGACAGAAATTCAGTACTGACAAGTGAATGATGGCACACCAAATATCTAAATTGTGGAAGCAGCTTTGGATATGGGTTTTGGATAGAGGCTTTAAGTTTTCAGGAACATGACAGAAAATTTTACATTGTTGTTAGTGGACGTTTAAGGGCGATTCCATTGAGAGTCCAGGGAGTAAAGAGTTGTAGAGAAAGTCTCAGACTTGTTTGAGAATACTCAAATAATTATAAACAGAATGTTGACCAAAACATTGACCATTTTTTAAATACACTTATCTTTTTTTCTTTAATGTTTATTTATTTATTTTTGAGACGGACAGAGAGAGGCAAGCAGGGGAAAGGCACAGAGACAGAGAGAGAGAGAGGAGAGAGAGAAAGAGAGAGAGAACCACAAGCAGGCACCTCGCTGTCAGCAAGGAGCTCCATGTGGGGCTCGAACTCATGAACCATGAGATCATGACCTGAGCCAAAATCAAGAGTCAGATGTTTGACTGAGCCACCAAGGTGCCCCTAAACATTAACCATTCTGATGAGATCTGAGACAGAAAGGAGGACCATGCTTTTGGACAATGGCAGCAGGAAGGCCATCCTGTTATAAAGTGGCAAAGAACTTGGCTGATTTACATTTGTATCATAGTGTTTTGTGGAAGGTTAACCTTGTATATGACGACATTAGATATTTAGCTGAAGAAATATCTAAGCAGGGGCGCCTGGGTGGCTTAGTCGGTTAAGCGTCTGACTTTCGCTTAGGTCATGATCTCGCGGTTCGTGGGTTCGAGCCCCGCGTCGGGCTCTGTGCTGACTGCCAGCTCAGAGCCTGGAGCCTGTTTCAGAGTCTGTGTCTCCCTCTCTCTCTGACCCTCCCCTGTTCACGCTGTCTCTCTCTATCCTGGAAATAAAATAAAAATATTTAAAAAAAAAAAAAAAAGAAAGAAATATCTAAGCAAAGCGTTGAAGTGACCTGGTTCCTCTTGACTACTTATAGTAAAATGTATTAAAAAAGGAATGATTTAAAGATGAAATTGTTCATCAAAAAGGAAGCAGAACTTAAAAGACTTTGCAAAATCTTAGCCTATCCATATTGTAAAGAAAGAAAATCTGTCTGGGAGAGAACACAAGGGGTGTGGCCAACCAGTCATTTGGTAAGGAGATTAGTCAGTCATCAAAACAGAAACCCGGTGACATTAAGGTGCTGTTAAGACAACGGCAGAGCCAGAGCGCAAAGGAGGGGTCACCCAGACCTGTGGTTCGCAGTGCACTTCTTCATCTCAAGTCACAAGCTCTGCTCCCTGCATTGTGGCGCCTAGCTCCTGGGGCACTCCAGGTGCTGCTCTCTTGGGCCAAGGGGAGTCTTTTTATGTATTTATTATTTTCTTAAATATCTATTTTTGAGAAGGAGAAAGCATGAGTCGGGGAGGGGCAAAGAGAGGGGGACAAAGGCTCTGAAGCCTGCTGTCAGCACAGAGCCCGATGTGGGGCTCCAACTCACAAACCGTGAGATCATGACCTGAGCCAAAGTCGGGTGCTTAACCGACTGAGCCACCTGGGTGTCCCGGAGTTTTTTTTTTTTTTTTAAAGTAATGTTTGTTTCTATTACAAAAGCAATATATATTTAATACAGGAAAGTTAGAACATAAGTTAAAAAAAAAAAAAAGGAAAGAAATTAAGGGTTAAGGGGCACCTGGGTGGCTCAGTTGGTTAAGCGTCCGACTTGGGCTCGGGTCATGATCTCCCGGTTCATGGGTTCGAGCCCCGTGTCGGGCTCTATGCTGACAGCTCAGAGCTTGGAGCCTGCTTCAGATTCTGTATCTCCCCCTCTCTCTGACCCTCCCCTGCTCACGCTGCCTCTCTCTCTCCGAAATAAATAAAACATTAAAACATTTTTTTTAAAGAAAAAGGGAAGAAATTAAAACCACTACTAATACATATTTGATATATGAACTTCCAGGAATAAAAAGAAGAAATAGTGAAAGAAAGATAGGAAGAAAATTTGGGGCAAAACAAGCAGCACGAGCTGTCACCTACAAACAGCCTCGAATGTGGGCAGCCGATGCAGCCCCTTGTTACTGTGGAGCAGAGTCCTGGAGAAGTAGTCTCCCCACTAATGCTAACACGGTTCAGGAACAGGAAGGAAATCCCTTGATCTCAGAGAAGCAGATGTCCTGCTAGACCCATGAATCACAGTCCTGGAAGTCCAATTCCCTTTCCCTTGCCAGGTGCTCACCTTTCCAGCCCATTTTGCAGGGAGAATAAATACATGAAACACTTGTAGCTAACAAGGCAGAAGAGGGAGGCTTCCATGCAGACTCTAAGAAAGAGGGATTTTTCATTCTTAAGAAAAATTAAGCCTTTTTCCACCAGTTTTTTTCCTTCTTACTTGATGCAGTGACATGAGGATATGACACCTGGAGCCATGGCAGCCATATGGAGACCAAGAAGCAACAAGCACAGAATGAAAAGTCAACGTGCCAAGTGGCAAAGCCAAAAGATGGAAAGAGTCTGGGTCCTTGATGGTATAGCTGAACTGAACACACCTTGACCTTGCCTGCCTCCAGACTGCCTAAGAATGCATCCTAGATGGGGCGCCTGGGCGGCGCAGTAGGGTAAGCGGCCGACTTCAGCTCAGGTCAGGATCTCATGGTTCATGGGTTTCAGCCCCACATGGGGCTCTGGGCTGACAGCTCAGAGCCTGGAACCTGCTTTGGATTCTGTGTCTCCCTCTCTGTCTCTGCCTCTCCCCTGCTTGTACACCTTCTCTCTCTCAAAACTAAATACACATTAAAAAAAAAAGTTTAAAAACATGCATCCTAGCTGTTCAAGCCACTGTCTTTTAGGTTCTCTCTTACTTACGGTCAAATACATCCTAATTCCTACAGACTTATACCACATTTGTAGTGAATATCAAGGAAGCCAAGGACAGCCCCTCTCAAAGAGGACCGTGGTCACACTCCTAGGCAGTTATTCTCTCTTCCAGCCTCACCTCCGCTTCTCTGAAAATTTGTCTTTCTTCATTCTTCTCTACAGACCAATTTTCAGATTCAACATTCACACAGCACAGCCTTCCTTCCCTGTCTGCATTTCCTGCATCTCAGAGACCAGCTTAGGCTGCGACATCTTAAACTCGATTCCAAAGACTTCTTAGAAGGGAGAGGAGGCTGGATCCAGTTGTTCCTGGACTCCCCCGCCATCCTGGGGGCCAAGTCACACCCGCAAACCCGTGTGTGTGATTCTCCGAGAAAGGCGAGGCACGGGCTAAAAGATACCCCTAACATCCACATACTGGCTGAGGGTAAGTATGTAGGACAGCAGGTGGAGAGGGGACCGAGAGAGGCGAACAGATTCCAACAGCAAGCGGAGAAGCTAAAAGTGGTTTTAACTCAAGGGCTGGGAAATTCCCCCCAAAAGTCAAAACTCAATCTCCTAAGGACTTTCCTTGAACAAGGAGTGAGGGAAAGCGGAAGAAGGATGGAAAGGCGTGGCCCTGGAGATGGAAAAAGCTGTCACTGAGAAAACAGGGAGCAGCACTGGACGCGCCTCTGACCTCCCCGCCCCACCCCCACCAGGACTTCTGCTTTGTTTTAGGCTCAAGTCCCACGGCGAGCGTGAGCGCGCGTGCGTCCCCTGGCAGTCGCTGGCAGCAACGTTTCGGTCGAGACAAGGTCACTGGGACGGACTGGGGTCAGCCTTAATGCTGTTTCCCCGCAGAGACGCGAACACAGCGTGGAGGCCAGAACGCTGCCCCGAGGGTCACCAGCTGCCCACGTGGCCTGCCCAGATACAGGCGACATCCGGAAGGGGCGGGAAGCAGGGAGCGATTCCGAGAAAGGCGTGGGGGCGGGGCGGGCCGCGGGAGGGGGTCGCGGGGGAGAGCGTCAGAGCCCCAGGCCCTTTCTGCTCCCAGTGCGCAGGCCCGGGAAAGGGGAAGGCGTGCGCAGGCGCAGCGCCGGCCCTGGGTGGGGGCGGGGAAGCTGGCGGACGTGTTCCGGGAAAGCGCAGGAAGGAAGTCCGGGCGGCCAGAGAGCGAGGGCTGTGGAGTCACAGCGGATAATTCTGGGAACACCCAGGCTGGGGTCGATTTAGATCTGACTTCCCCTTCCTCCCTCCCGCTTTCTCTGCATTCCTGCATAATTTATCAGCAGGCACTGGGCCCCTGCGAAGGCACATTCCACTTGCCACCGGGGGTACCGCTTGGTTTACTACAGGTCATCCAGTGCCGGGCTCTGCACTTAGAAGGTGCTCAGCAAATATTTCTTTCATGAGTAGGTGCGTGGAACTTTGTCCGGAGAAAGGACCCAAGACATAAAACAAACGTGTCTGTTGTCCCATGAGGGAGTACTCCGGCAGCGGAGCGACCTTTACACCATTTTTTGGTTGCACCCTTTGAAGTGTTACTGGTGGGTTTGTTTTGTGCCGGTAGACTAAGGAGGCAGGAAGAAAGGTTTGCGATCCCTGGGCCGTTTAGTAATTTCCCAAACTAATTCGTAGGAGGGGAATTTTTTTGTTTGTTTGTTTACAATGAAATTTCACCTAGAAGCCTAAACAAATAACAGAGGTTAAGAACAACAAAACCAGCAATTGATCTCCACCCACCCCCACCCCCACCCCGGCATCCCCAGTGAGGAGATGGTTTTCAAAAACATTCATCGTTTCGTCTGTTCTGTTGGGTGCATTGGGTGTGTAGCCTTCTTAAAAAATAAAAAATAATTTGAAAAAGAACCAGCATTCATCTGCTGCTACTCCAGGTTTACTGGTAAAAACCTGAGGTCCAGATGGATAACTAAAATTACTGTAATCATTTCACAATATATGTATGTTAGGTCATTATGCTATACGTCTTAAACTTAGTGCTGTATGTCAATGATATCTTAAGGAAACTGAAAAAATAAGTAAACAATTTAATTTCGAAAAAAGAACTGAGGCCCAGAGAGGCTAATTGATTTCTCAGTGTCACACAGCAAAGAAGGAAAGAAAGGGCAACTAATGTATCACAGGGACTCCGGTAAAAGCCTACAGAAAATGATGACCTTCAGTTCAGATTCAACTTGTTGCCTGTTTCTGTACAACCACAGATCAAAGAACGTTTTCTACATTTTTAAGTAGTTAAAAAAATAAAAAGAACACACACATATATATTTTTAGTGTTTATTTTGAGAGAGAGAGCGGGGGTGGGGCAGAGAGAGGAAGAGAGATTCCCAAGTAGGCCCCACACCAATGTGGGGCTTGAACTCATGAACCCTGAGATCATGGCCTAAACTGAAATCGGAGGCTTAAATGACTGAGCCACCCAGGTGCCCTAAGAGAGCAACTCTTAAAATGATTACTTCTATGAAGTGGTACTGCAGGTTGGGAGAGGAAGGATTTATTTATCGTATTATACTCTGGTATGCATTTAATACATGTGTCACTAAAATAAATTAAAAATACTTCACTCATAGGGCACCTGGGTGGCTCAGGTCACCATCTCACGGTTTGTGGGTTCGAGCCCCGTGTCGGGCTCTGTGCTGACAGCTCAGAGCCTGGAACTTGCTTTGGATTCTGTGTTTCCCTCTCTCTCTCTGCCCCTCCCCTGCTCGTGCCCTGTCTCAGTCTGTCTCTTAAAAATAAATAAATGTAAAAAAAAATTAAAAATAAAAATACTTCACTCGTAATGGATTTGAGCTAAGGTACACACAACCACCTTAAAGACACAGAGTGCCTTCCAGATTAACAGAACTTGACACAATAGCCTGATTGGAACCATTGATTTCTCGCAAGAAAGAATATGGGGTTACCAGATGATACCAGATTTTACATATATATATAATCTATATATATGTCTATATTTTTATGTATCATATAGACAGCATTTTATTATATATTATAAACTTATAAGTTTATGGCATTTACTTCTCAATGAGAGGATATATATCATTTTGATAAATAGAAGAAGTGAGGATTATTGCAATCTGTCGTGCTCTCAGCTTCAGCATGAGAGTTAGCATGTTTGGTTTGTTTGTGCGTGTCTTGGTCAGGATGCTGCCATTATGAACAGTTCCAGCATTTCAGTGGCACGAGACAAAGGTTTATTTCTCACTCAGGCTCAGTGTCCGGCAAGGGGCAGACTCTACTCCGTGTTGCCTTCTCTCCAGTGCGTAGCTATCCTCCTTGTGGCTGAGAGAAGAAGAAACCATGGTGGACATCTGCTAGTTTTTATTTTTATTTTAGAGAAAGGAGGAAGTGTGAGCAGGGGAGACGGGCAGAAGAAGAGGGAGAGAGAGAGAGAATGAATCCCAAGCAGGCTCCATACCCAGCACAGAGCCCAACTCAGGGCTTGATCCCACGACCCTGGGATCATGACCTGAGCTGAAATGGAGAGTCAGACACTCAAGTCCCTGAACCACCCAGGTGCCCCTATATCTGCTAGTTTTTAAAGCTTTGTCTCTAAAGTGGCCTATATTACCTCCACTCAAATTTTATTGGCCCAATCACATGGTCAAGCCTGAGGTCAACAAGGCAAGGAAATAATCCCATCCAAGGGAGAAACAGTGAATACTTGTAAAGAACAATATAGTCTATCATAGCAAAACAGTGCGGAAAAATGGATCAACAGAAAAATCCTTAGAAATGATAAAAACTCAGGGGCACCTGGGTGGCTTAGTCAGTTAAGCAGCTGTCCGACTTCAGCTCAGGTCATGATCTCACTGTTTGTGAGTTTGAGCCCCATGTTGGGCTCTGTGCTGACAGCTCAGAGCCTGGAGCCTGTTTCAGATTCTGTCTTCCTTTCTCACTGCTCCTCCCCCACTCACACTCTATCTCTCTCTCTCTCAAAAATAAATAAACATTAAAAAAATAAATGATAAAAACTCACCTGGCAATCTCACACTCTCTAATTACACGAGTCCCCAAGCTTGAAATAAAAATGAGAAAATGTGTTTCAAAGTTGAATCACTAAGCACTTAGCTTATCGCTAGTCATAAATATAAAAGTCAGACTAGAAGCATCCATCTGAAACCAAGCATTAAAGTATCCACTTTTTAACATTCTCCCCATGTGATGAGTTAAGCATTCACTTTTTATTGCTCACCTGATTCTTAGCCCTGTGAAAGATCATGTCTGTCGGAGACACGCCTGACCTTCGACATTCAATAGAGTGCAGAGGTCACATGCTCCAGGGTGCACACACTTGGATCATTTCATGTGAGCAGACATGCCCAGGCCTGGAATTTTCTTTCTTTTTTTTTTTTTTCTTTTTTTCTTTTTTTTTTTTTTATTTCTTTATTTATTTTTTTTACAAATAGTTTATTGTCAAATTAGTTTCTACATAACACTCAGTGCTCATCCCCAAAGTGCCCTCCTTCATGCCCATCCCCCCCTTCCCCCACATCCATCAGTCCTCAGTTTTTGTCAGCATTCAAGAGTCTCTCATGGTTTGCCTCTTTCCTTTTCCCCCACCATTTCCGCCCTTCTTCTCCCCCTTGGTCCTCCGTCAAGTTCCTCCTAATCCTCCTATACGTGCAAACATATGGTATTTGTCCTTCTCTGCCTGACTTATTTCGCTCAGCATAACACCCTCAAGGTCCATCCATGTTGCTACACATGGCCAGATTTCATTGTTTCTCATTGCCATGTAGTATTCCATGGTATAGATAAACCACATCTTCTTGATCCATTCATCTGTTGATGGACACTTAGGCTCTTTCCATGTTTTAGCTATTGTGGAGAGTGCTGCTATGAACATTGGGGTACATGTGCTCCTATGCCTCAGCATTTCTGTATCCCTTGGGTAAATTCCTAGCAGTGCTATTGCTGGGTCATAAGGGAGTTCTATTGTTAGTTTCCTGAGGAACCTCCACACTGTTTTCCAGAGGGGCTGTACCAGTTTACATTCCCACCAACAGTGCAGGAGGGTGCCCGTTTCTCCACATCCTCGCCAGCATCTAGAGTTCTCTGATTTGCTCATTTTAGCCACTCTGACTGGCGTGAGGTGGTATCTCAGTGTGGTTTTGATTTGTATTTCCCTGATGAGGAGGGATGCTGAGCATCGTTTCATGTGTCTGTTGGCCATCTGGATGTCCTCTTTGGAGAAGTGTCTGTTCATGTCTTCTGCCCATTTCTTCACTGGGTTGTTTGTTTTTCGGGCGTGGAGTTTGGTGAGTTCCTTATAGATTCTGGATATTAACCCTTTATCTGATATGTCATTTGCAACTATCTTTTCCCATTCCGTTGGTTGCCTATTAATTTTCTGGGTTGTTTCCTTGGCTGTGCAGAAGCTTTTAATCTTGATGAGGTCCCAACAGTTTATTTTTGCTCTCGATTCCCTTGCTTTTGGGGATGTGTCAAGTAAGAAGTTGCTGCGGTGGAGGTCAAGGAGGTTGTTTCCTGCTTTCTCCTCTAGGGTGTTGATAGTTTCCTGTCTCACGTTCAGGTCCTTTATCCATTTTGAGTTGATTTTTGTGCATGGTGTGAGAAAATGATCTAGTTTCATTCTTCTGCATGTTGCTGTCCAGTTCTCCCAACACCATCTGTTAAAAAGGCTGTCTTTTTTCCATTGGATATTCTTTCCTGCTTTGTCAAAGATCAGTTGGCTGTATACTTTTGGGTCCACTTCTGAGTTCTCAATTCTGTTCCATTGGTCTATGTGTCTGTTTTTGTGCCAATACCATACTGTCTTGAGGATGACAGCTTTGTAGTAGAGGCTGAAGTCTGGGATGGTGATACCTCCCGTTTTGGTTTTATTTTTCAGTATTACTTTGGCTATTCGGGGTCTTTTGTGGTTCCATACAAATTTTTGGATAGTTTGTTCTAGTTTTGAGAAGTATGCTGGTGCAATTTTGATTGGAATTGCATTGAATGTGTAGAGTGCTTTAGGTAGTAATGACATCTTAACTATATTTATTCTTCCTATCCATGAGCATGGAATGTTTTTCCATTTCTTTGTGTCTTCTTCAATTTCCTTCATAAGTTTTCTATAGTTTTCATCATACAGATCTCTTGTATCCTTGGTTAGGTTTATTCCGAGGTATTTTATGGTTTTTTGTGCAATTGTGAATGGGATCAGTTTCTTGATTTCTCTTTCTGTTGCTTCATTGTTGGTGTATAAAAATGCAACCGATTTCTGTACGTTGATTTTGTACCCTGCAACTTGGCTGAATTCTTGGATCAGTTCTAGTAGGCTTCTGGTGGAGTCTGTCGGGTTTTCTATGTAGAGTATCATGTCATCTGCGAAGAGTGAAAGTTTGACTTCCTCTTTGCCAATTCTGATGCCTTTGATTTCCTTTTGTTGTCTGATGGCTGATGCTAGGACTTCCAGCACTATGTTAAACAACAGTGGTGAGAGTGGACATCCCTGTCGTGTTCCTGATCTCAGGGGGAAAGCTCTCAGTTTTTCCCCGTTGAGGATGATGTTAGCTGAAGGCTTCTCATAGATGGCTTTGATGATGTTTAAGTAGGTTCCTTCTATCCCAACTTTCTCGAGAGTCTTTATTAAGAAGGGATGCTGTATTTTGTCAAATGCTTTTTCTGCATCTATTGACAGGATCATATGGTTTTTATCTTTTCTTTTATTGATATGATGGATCACATTGATTGATTTGCGAATGTTGAACCAGCCCTGTAACCCAGGAATGAATCCCACTTGATCTTGGTGGATGATTCTTTTGATATGCTGCTGGATTCGATTTGCAAGGATCTTGTTGAGAATTTTTGCATCCGTATTCATCAAGGATATTGGCCTATAGTTCTCTTTTTTTGTTGGATCTCTGTCTGGCTTGGGAATCAGAGTGATGCTGGCTTCATAAAATGAGTCCGGGAGTTTTCCTTCGACTTCTATTTTTTGGAATAGCTTGAGAAGAATTGGGATTAATTCTGTTTTAAATGTCTGGTAGAATTCCCCAGGGAAACCATCAGGTCCAGGGCTCTTATTTGTTGGGAGATTTTTGATCACTGATTCGATTTCTTCACTCGTTATGGGTCTGTTCAGGTTTTCTATTTCTTCCCGTGTGAATTTTGGTAGTGAGTGTGTGTTTAGGAATTTGTCCATTTCTTCTAAGTTGTCCAATTTGTTGGCATATAATTTTTCATAGTATTCCCTGATAATTGCTTGTATTTCTGAGGGGTTGGTTGTAATAAGTCCATTTTCATTCATAATTTTGTCTATTTGGGTGCTCTCTCTTTTCTTTTTGATAAGCCTGGCTAGAGGTTTGTCAATTTTGTTTACTTTTTCAAAAAACCAACTCTTGGTTTCATTGATCTGTTCAATGGTTTCTTTGGTCTCTATGTTGTTTATTTCTGCTCTAATTTTTACTATTTCTCTTCTTCTACTGGGTTTAGGGCGTTCTTGTTGCTCTGCCTCTAGCTCCTTTACGTGAGCTGTTAGATTTTGGACTTGTGCTTTTTCTAATCTCTTGAAATAGCAGGCCTGGAATTTTCAATAAGAACCAGTGCCAAACTAGTGGCTTGGTCAGTTAAGCATCCGACTTTGGCTCAGGTCATGATCTCACGGTTTACAGGTTTGAGCCCCTTAGTGGACTCTGCACTGCCAGTGCGGAACCTGCTTGGGATTCTCTCTTTCTCCCTCTCCCTCTGCCGGACTCGTGCTTTCTCTCTCTCTCAAAATAAATAAGTAAACTTAAAAAAAAAACAAACAGTGCCAAACTACAGTCTTCCTAATCAGTGGGACTAATCAGTGTCCCATTTATAGGGTGTTTATAATTTTTTTCTATGTTTATTTTTGAAGGACAGAGAGACAGAGTGTGAGCAGGGGAGGGGCAAAGAGAGAGGGAGACATAGAATCCGAAACAGGCTCCAGGCTCTGAGCAGTCAGCCCAGAGCCTGATGTGGGGCTTGAACTCACGAACCCTGAGATCATGACTTGAACCGAAGTTGGATGCTTAACCGACTGAGCCACCCAGGAGCCTCTACAGGGTGTTTAAATACATTCACAGGGCTGGCAGGAAAATCCACCCCAAGGACTGCTCCACCGTCTGCTGGGTATCATGTCACAGAATCCAAATAAAGAAACCGAGAAGTTTTGGAAATTCCAGTACTTGGAGGAGCCAGGCTAACGACTTAGGTGGTCAAGAGGGTCAGAAAGAGCGACAGACCTTCCAACAGTGTCAGCAGGCTTCAGAAAGGGTGAAGACTCGGAAACTCGAGAACCTGCGCTTCTGAAAGAGACAGCTACTGTTCAGCCCTAGCCAGTTGTTGTTATGTAGAAAAATAAAAGGGGAGTAGGGGGAGGGCGCCCGGGCAGCTCAGTCGGTTAAACTTTGGCTGAGGTCATGATCTCCCAGTTCGTGGGTTCGAGCCCCGTGTCAGGCTCTGTGCTGACAGCTCAGAGCCTGGAGCCTGCTTCAGATTCTGTGTCTCTCTTTCTCTCTGCCCCTCTGCTGCTCATTCTCTCTCTCTCTCTCTCTGTGTCTCTGTTTCTGTCTCTCTCTCTCAAAAATACAAACATTAAATTTAAAATAAATAAATACACATTAAAAAATTAAAAAATAAAAAGGAAAAACTTTTTTAAAGTTGCAAATCAAACCTCTATGTGAAATCTACCGAGTTTAAATACTGGCACTAATTCAAAATTGTGTAGGCTAAGTAAATGCATTTGTAGGCCCTGTTTGGGGTTGTTAATCTGTGGACGCTGCAGAAAAGACAGATGTGGAGGACAGGAAATTTAGCCAACTTTGTGCTGTGTAATCTTTTCGCCCTCCTTTCCATAAAACCTCTAGGAAAACAGACCATCGACATTGGTGCTTTGGGCGTCAGATCTGTGCTTTCCTTGTGGCGCATCATTGTGTTGAGTCCGGCTCCCAAGAGGCCTGGTTACATCTGAGTGGTGTTTGAGCCTGCACCTAACACCTCTTGCTTTGAGTCCACATTGCAGTCTAGTTTCCCAGGTGGTTGGAAAGACAGGAGGGCCCGTGGCACATTCAGAGCGTGGGTCTTGGAGGCAGGCAGGATGGGGTTTGAATTCTGAGCCCCCCACTTAATTTGCCTGAAACATTTCTGAACACCACTGCGAAGTGGAGATAAAGTACCCCGATTGCATAGCAGTAGAGATTTACATGTGAAGATGAAGACAACACGCTCAGGACTGTACCTCCCACATGGTATGTACTCCACACAGAGTAACTGTACTTGTTATTAGTGTTATTTGTATATGATTATTGTCATTTATAATCATCAGCCCTCAGAGAGAGAATGTGCTGATCCTCAAACACACTTCCACCTCCTCCTCTGCTTTCTCTTTTCTCTGCTGCTTCTGCTTCCTTCCTTCTTCCTTTTCCTCTTTATTATTACAGGGGAAATATCACGCCAAAGGGCCCCCTTCATCTTGGTAATCTGAGCACGTAGGAGCCTTGCTCTGAGGAAGTAGTGTAAGAAGGCCTCCTTTCGCATACTTAGTAAAAGGCACTTTCCACAGTGAAAGTGTGGACCTTTTATGCCCAGGTATTAAGGAGCCCAGGAATCTTCTAGAACAAAAGGTTCCAATATCCTTGATTCTGAGTTCTCTCCAGCTGAAGTTAGAGAATTCTGTTGGGGATGAAACTAGATGGTTCTTGATCAAAACCTTTCACCAACATGGTCATTTAAAAAAAAAAAAGAGATTATTTATTTATATATATGTATATATATATATTTTATTTATTTCTAGGAAAGAGAGAGAGAGACAGCGTGAGCAGGGGAGGGTCAGAGAGAGAGGGAGATACAGACTCTGAAATAGGCTCCAGGCTCTGAGCTGGCAGTCAGTACAGAGCCCGACGCGGGGCTCGAACCCACGAACCGCGAGATCATGACCTAAGCCAAAGTCGGACGCTTAACTGACTAAGCCACCCAGGCGCCCCTCAGAGTTTCTATTAAACCAATGCAAGCTAAAAATATGGTCGTCCTATAAGACAAAAAGAACAAAGGACCAGATGATTCCCATATAGCCAAACTAGAATTTTAGNAACCGCGAGATCATGACCTAAGCGAAAGTCGGACGCTTAACCGACTAAGCCACCCAGGCGCCCCTTATTTATATATATTTTAAAGTTTACTTATTTTGAGAGAGAGAGAGAGAGAGACTGCTGAAGGGGCAGAGAGAGAGGGGGAAAGAGAATCACAAGCAGGCTCTGCACCATCAGAGCAGAGCCCAATGCGGGGCTTGAACTCACGAACTCTAAGATCATGACCTGGGCCGATATCGAGAGTCAGCTTAGCTGACTGAGCTACCCAGGTGCCCCACAACGTGAACATTTTAGCCTAGGACTGCTGGACTAACGTTGCCAGGAGACAGAAGTCTTTATGAATCAGACTAAAAATGAAATGAATACACACACACGGAAATCTGGAATGCTATAAACTAAATTAAAAACGGTGGTTATCTCGTAGTGGGGTGGCTGACAACTTTTACTTTCCACTTTAAATATTTGTGGGTTTTTTTTCTACAACGGGACGATTACTTTCATAATCAGGAAGAAAAAAAAGTCCTGTATTTCCATTTTGAAGAAAACAGAGAAGAATTGGATGCAGCCTGGTGGCTGCAGCACTGCAGGTGGGTGAGACTGTCTGTTTAACGCTCGGGGCTAGATTACAGAACAGAGGGTAGAGAAGGAAGGCAGGAAGGATGTGGAAAAGGACGGAGGGAGGAAGGGGGAAGGCTGGTGGGGCCAGCAGAGGAGCAGCGGGCGTGTCAGTGCAAACCCAGAGGGTGCTGGCCAGTTTGGGGTGAACTAACTGAGAAATGGGGGAATTAAGGATCAGTTGTTTTGGCAACCAGCCCCAAGTTAGACCCTCTTTCTTATCCTCGGTGAATCTGCAAACTCTGCCCACAGCTTCTGGCCTCACTAGTCGGGAGTGTGTGCCTGGCTCTGTGTCCAGAACAAGATTTTGAGCCTCAGATGGGAGATTTACCGAGAAAAAGTAGAGCGGGCAGCACCAGCCCTTCCTGTCTGCCACTCGGTTCCAGTATTCACCTGTCTCTTTGGAGGAGGTCGTAGGCAGGAAACGAGAGCTTCTGTCTAGGAGCTGCGGTTGAGGGGGTGTCCCTTGACCGCAGGGCTCTTTCACTTGCTGTCCATGTGACCGTGGGCACATGACCTGACCCGTCTCCTCTCAGCTTCCTCATCTGTAAAACAGGATGTTTTACATCAGGATGTAATAGCACCTGGTTTTTAGGGTTAGTGTGAGGATTAAAGACACACTGCCTCTGGGGCCCTCTGCACAGGGACTGGCATCAAGTGCTCAGTGTTAGCTATTGTTCTGTACACAGGGGCTCAGGGGAACCCTGCGAGGGGCCAGGACTCTCCTTCAGGGGGCCACGAAAGCCACAGAGGCATAGAGTGGGTCTTTATGGAGGAGTAAGAGCTTGTTTGGTGGAAAAAGTGGGCAGTTTATTGCCAGCTAAAGAAGTGAATCAAGGAAATAGATGGTGTGTTGTTGAAGGTGGTGGTGGCTGTGTGTATGTCTGGGTGTGTGTGTGTATGTGTGTGTGTGAGAGAGAGAGAGAGAGAGAGAGAGAGAGAGAGAGAGAGAGAAGCTGGCTTTCAGTGGCCCTGGAAATGTAGGCTGGGTTAAACTTGAGAAAGACCTTGTAAACCAGGCCAATGGGCTTGGGCTTTATCTTTTCTTTGAAGGCACAGGGTGTGTGGATGGGGAAGCATGAGAGAGTTTGCTGAGTTTTTGAAGTTTCTAAGCAAAGAACGACAGAATCAGATATATGTTTTGAAAAGTAGGTTCTGGGGGTTCCTGGGTGACTTGGTTGATTTCAGCTCAGGTCATGGTCTCATGGTGTACCCCACACCCCCTGCTTGAGCTTCTCTCCCTTTCTCTCTCTGCCCTCCTCTGCTTGGTTGCTCTTTCTCTCTCTCTCCAAATAAGTAAATCAACTTTAAATAAAAAAGAAAGAAAGAAAAGTAGGTTCTGGAAGAGGTGTCCATTCTGCATAGTGGCCAGGTGCCTCTGGCTATTGTGCCCAAACTGGTCACTAGAGGGAGCCCTGGCACCGCACTACCCGGTTTTGAGGGGCTGCTGGTCCCTGGGCGTCTGAGTAGGGGCGTGACGGAGGAGACCACATCTCACGTCAGCCCCTCACCAAGGCTGAGATAGACATGCCAGATGACAGACAAGGGCTCTGACAAGTTTGGAAGGAAGGAAAAGACGTGCTGTGGGAACCTTGTATCTCACAACTAACTGACCTCTTCATCTCCCTCCCAGTTCATCCTCCTTCTCTGCCTATTCCTGACTCTGGGCCACTCCAAGTGTGTGGACCCCCCAGTCCGCATGGCCAAGCTTTGTCCCCCTGCCCACAAATAGCCCGAGGGTGCATATACTGGTGAACGATGAACCCGAGGACGAGGCCTGCACAGGCTCTGGGAGAGGCTTGGGTCATTAGGGAAGAGAATTCTGGGGTCTTGTGTACTCAGAGCACTGTTTACAGGGGGTCAAGGGCTCTAAGGAGGCACTTCGTTTTGGTCTCTAAGGGAGGGACATGGCTAAAGGGGAGACTCAAGGTTGTACCCTCTTTCAGCCAGGTCTTGAGTGAAAGTACCTTGTGCTATTTCTGCCTTGATACACAGCATCTGTCATGCAGTCTAGCACTTAGTGGGTTTTCAATAAAAACCGTTTGAATGAGGGGCACCTGGTGGCTCAGTCGGTTAAGTGTCCGACTTCGGCTCAGGTCATGATCTCACGGTTCGTGAGTTCAAGCCCTGCGTTGGGCTCTGTGCTGACAGCTAGCTCAGAGCCTGGAGCCTGTTTCAGATTCTGTGTCTCCCTGGCCCTCCCCTGCTCACGCTGTCTCTCTCTCTCTCTCTCAGAAATAAATAAAACATTAAAAAAAATCTGTTTGAATGAATGGCTTCTCCTTCTCCAACTCTTGCCTGGCTTCTTATGTGGGAGAGCCAAGTCCCTTCTCCTTTGTGGAGCGTTCTGTGGTTTTAAGAAAGATCCACGTGTTCCTTGACACTCTCCTGAAGAAATGGGGCCTAATTCCCTTTCTGAGCCAGACTGTCAGCGACTTTGGGAACTAGGTCTTAAAGGCACTGTGACTTCCTCCCTTTTATCCCTCAGATCATCTCAGGAGAAGCCAGCTGCCATGTCAAGAGGACACTCAGGCAGCCCTGTGGAGAGGCCGGTGTGGCGTGGAGCCGAGGCCTCCTGCTGACAGCCATGTTGGAAGCTGATGATGCCCCTGGCCTGATCAATCTTTGGATGACGGCACCCTGACCCACAGCCTCATAACCACCCTGCTAAGGCCCCCCACGAGAAACAGTATGAGATAAAACATATGTATCGTTTTAAGTCATTACACTAATGGTAATTTGTTAGGAAGCAATAAATAGCTGCTATAAGCTTCAAAGGAGCACTCTTCCTGCTTAGGTTTAAGTCGAAAAATAAGTCAGAAGTAAATATGGAAGGTGAAATGTCACCTTTGTTAGCGGCAAGAGGCCAAGCCTTTCACCAACTGAGCCTGCTAATACTGAATACAGAATTTAGGCAGACTTACCCACCCAGTCTTAAGAAACAGTTGGTGGAAGGGAGCCTGGGTGGCTCGGTTAAGTGTCTGACTTCGGCTCAGGTCATGATCTCATGGTTCGTGGTTTTGAGCCCCGCGTCAGGCTCTGTACTGACAGCTCAGAGCCTGGAGCCTGCTTTGGATTCTGTCTCCCTCTCTCTCTGCCCCTTCCCCGCTCACACACTGTCTCACTCTTTCTCTCAAAAACAAATAAATATAAAACAAACAAACAAAAAACAAACAAAAAAAACCCCAACAACAAGAAGAAACAAATCGCCCCTCACATTAGGGTCCATAGGGGGAATAAAAGCCTGGGTGTGTGTGTGTGGAATTTCTACTTGACCAGGAGAGACAGTGTGGGTCTAGGATGCCCCTGCATTTGTTCTTCCCAAAATTAACAGAGCAGGAGGAGCAGTGGAGTGAAGAGAGTTCTAGAAGCTCCAATAATGAAGCTTCCTTCACAAGAAAGAAATGTCAGGAGTGAGGAAGAAGTCCCCTCCCTCATACTCTTCCCTTCCATCTGTCCTGAGCCTGTCCCATGCATGCACCCTCTTCTTTCCCCATCGGGCCAGCACCCCGGGGGACTCCTCCATCCCTGGCATCTCCCCCTACTTTCATCCTTCTTCCTCTCCCTGTTGTGTCCCTGGAACCCTTTGTTAACCTGGGGCTTTGCACACGGCTCTGCACAGACCAGGCCCTTACTCTGGATGTACTGGGAATCACGATCCTTCAAACTTGTCATTTTGAGACCAATGATTTATTTTCCTTTAGCTGGGCCTCTTTTTCCTAGCCTCTGGGGGTACCATTTCATTAAATCACCAGTGCTTACGGACCAAACCACCTCTGAAGGAACATTGTATAAATGTGAAATCATCACTTTTTTCACAAAGATTTTATCAGGGAGACATTCCCTATATGGGTGGAAATGTGGGTCTGGAAAGTATTTTTTTTAACGTTTATTTATTTTTGAGAGAGAGAGAGCACATGCAAGCAGGGGAGGGGCAGACAAGGGGGTGGACAGAGGATGCGAAGTGGGCTCTGTGCTGACAACACAGAGCCCAATGTGGGTCTTGAACTCATGAACTGTAAGATTATGACCTGAGCTGAAGTCGGACGCTTAACTGACTGAGCCACCCAGGTGCCCCCAGTATTTCATAAACAGCAAGCAGTGGCAGAGAGCCAGAAGAGAATGAGAAATCCTGTCATCCTTTTTGATAGCTGAGTAATAATATGTACATCTGTTTCATATGTACAGCTACTTCAGAGTCTGATTACATTTCTATCTCATTGTTGGGAATCTAGTGAAATATCAATAATTTTTTTCACTCTTTGTCTGAGATTCAAGCTTCTCATTAGTCAACATTGCCATGTCTCTAGACTTGGATATTCCAGTCTCCATTTCCTCATAGTTGATTAAAAAAAAAAAGAGAGAAAGAAAGAAAGAAAGAAAAAGAAAAAAAGAAAAAAAGCTTGCGGGGCACCTGCCTGGCTCAGAGCACTCGACTCTTGATCTCAGGGTTATGAGTTCGAGCCCCACGTTGGATGTAGAGATTATTAAAAAAAAAAAAAAAAAGCTTGCCACTAACCTTGAGGTCATCTTTGATTTTTCCATCTGAATTATGTGTCAGCCAAGCCCTCATCATTCTTTCATCTGTATCTTAGATTCACCCTTTCGTCTGTGTGTGTTTAAGGAGCACATGAACACTAAGTTTTGAATTACAGAGTAAAAAGTGAAAGGTGCCCGTGGCTGTTTGTTTACCAATTCTTCCCATCCCAGTGCAGCCGCCCCTTTACAATGTCATGTCACTTTGACATTCACCTCATCGAGGTGGTCTATTGACCTTCAAGCGGGCTACCCTGGCACTTGCTTTGATGGGCAGAACGTGGCGGTGGCGGACATGCTGTGGTGGAATTGCCGGGCCTCCACCTTCAGCGGTTTCCTGCGTCTCCTCTCGTGGCCCCGGGAACGCTGGTGCAGCAGGTGCAGCCCATGGCGGCCACAGGCCACCGAGTCACCCATCACTGCAGCTGAGTCAGGGGACCCCAGCGCGGGAGTGGCCCAGCCGTGCCACGGAGTCAGGAAAAACAGTGTGTTGTTGGGGGTTTTCGGTAACTAGCTCGGGGGGGGTTGTCACCAGTGGGAAAGAACTGAAACTCCCCTCAGCCTTCCCCTGATCCCCTCTTCACAGACGGCTCCCGGCGCCTTACAAACACCTCTGTGTACTCCGTGAACTAAAACAGAGAAGTGTGATGACACTTCACATACCCACATTCTTTCGTGTGGATACACGTGGGCTACACGGCTCCTAAGTCTCTACCAAGCATGTTGCTGTGGAGATGTGCTGCCATTTATTTACCTATTATTACTCCGTGAGGGACATCTAGGCTGTTTCAGATGTTTCGCTGCTCAAATAGCATCCAGTGAACATCCCAGGGCCTTCGTGTGTCCCTGCTCCGGTGGGCCCAGTCGGCCACTCCCTGTCAGGGGTGGGCAGAAACAGGGCGCTACGGCCCGCAGGGTTGTGGCCTCACCCCTCTCCTCTCAAGAAGAGGCCCTGTCTGCACCAGGGCCACCACTGTCCCGCTCCCCTTTCCTGTCCTCTCGGCCATGATCAGGTGGGAGATGGATGACACACAAAGGGGGTTTAGAAAGGAAACGGAGACTGGGCTGTGCTAGGCGTGCTGGAGAGCACAGGGACCCCAGTGGCCTCCTCCGGGGCCTGTCACAGACGGTGTGCACCCATCCGGCACTGTGGGCCCTCTGTGCTGTCCGGGGTGCTTCTGGAATCTGCGTGGTTGGCCGAGTGTGTGTGTCTGTGACAGTGAGGGGGGTGCTGGGAATGGGCTCCGCTCCCCCGGAGGGATTTCTGCCAGAGGAATGTGTGTGCGAGCCGCGGGGGCTGCTGACGGGGCGCTGTACGTGCCTGAGTGTGGATGTGACCGAACTCGGGGATATGCTGCTGTGAAATGAAGCGAGGCATCGCCATGGCAACACAGCTCTCTGCTCCCAGCCAGATGCCAAAGCCCTTAAATTATATTTTTCTGGCTGAAAGCACCTCGATTGCCTCTGGTCTCCAAAGCAATGGGGTTGTGGGGGCACCAGATGCCTCGCCCTCATCTCCAACCTTTCAACCAAGCCCACGAGGTGATGATGGGAGGGGAGATGCGGCCGGGGCACTGATGCATTTTGTTTGGGGGAGGGTAGCCTCTGGCGAAGGAGGCTGGGCAGAGCCCTAGCCGGGCCCCACTTCTGTTACCTCCTGGTCCAGTGATCGGGGGTCAACATTCTCCAGCACTTCATCCTAGAAGGCAAATTGTACAGTGAATGTCAATAGAGGTGCCAGTCATTTCTTCCCCTAATCATTTCCTTGCCTTCTGTCCACTGTCCTCCCTCTGGTTCTGAAGAGGAAAGTATCCCTGCCTCCCTGGCTTCAGTTGATTGACTGGACTTGGGGTAACGACTGGCCCGGAGAATATCAGTCTGATTCTTGTCCAGCAATTTGGATTTGGGTTAATTATCCGTATGCAATGAACCTGGAAGGTCAGGCTCTGAAGGTGCCACTTGGGGGCAGCCCCGTGTAAGTAAAGTCAGCAAGGGGGGGTCCATAGTCAGAGGAGACAGACAGACAGTGGGAAGCCAAGACCAGGGAGGGAGGGAGGCGGGGGAGAGGGAAACAAGGCAGTGGTCTTTCCTGGTTCTAGTTCACAGGGAGACCAGGTGCACCACTTCCAGCCCATGGTTGCGTTTTGTCATCTGTTCGGTTTGTGTCTTATAGTGGAATGAGCCCTGATTAAAGCATCGGGACTACTTGGATAGGGTTTGGCTGACGATGCTGGAAGTGCGTTTCTAGTCATATTCCTACTCAGGATAAGGAGTGAATCTCAAAAAAGTTTGCTTGGACACACACACACACACACACACACACACACACACGAGGCTGCTACCTTTCTGCAGCCAGTTATTTGCAAAGAATTTTCGTGATACACAAAGTCTCATCAAGAGTAGGACAAAGAGGGGCACCTGGGTGGCTCAGTTGGTTAAGTGTCCAACTGCGGCTCAGGTCATGATCTTGCCATTTCTGAGTTTGAGCCCCATGTCAGGCTCTGTGCTGACAGCTCAGAGCCTAGAGCCTGCTTCAGATTGTGTGTCTCCCCTTCTCTCTGCTCTTTCCATGCTCACCCTCTGTCTCTCTCTCAAAAACAAACAAACAAACAAACAAAAGAGTATGACAAAGAAAACTTTCTTCAATCAGCAACAATATTTTATTTACTGAGCAGCTACTATGTACCAGGCAGTATTCTAGATGTCAGGGAAAGGTCAGTGAGCATGACAGAAAAAAGCCTTCCCTTAAGGAGCTTATTCTGTGGAGGACACAGATAATAGAGTGAACACAAGATGTAAGAGCAGACATTGCTAAAGGCTATGAACAAAACAAATCTCTCAATGTGAGACTATACAATCAACAATTAAGGTTTGAAAAAAATCCTCAAAAGTTTCCAGATGAAACAAAAGAGATAATAAATAGCCTTCAGCCAAAGAGGAGGGTAGTGAAGCTAATTCCAGCTGATTTCTTTGTTGGCTCTTATTTTACTGCCTCCAGGGAGCCTTTCCCTACCAACGCTAGATTAAGTGCCTGTCCCATTGCACCTTGCACTTGGCCCATCACGGCATAAGGCGTATGTTATGGTGATTGCCTGTTTATGAGGTGTTTCCCCCACTCTCTGTGGGACCTGAGGGCAGAAACAATGCCTGTCACATTCACATAACACAGTGACTCACACTTCACAGACGCTCAGTAAATAGCTGCTGGGTGAATAAACAAGGGCTGATGCCTGAGCCACAGCATCGATGCTGATGTTTCTTTTACTTCTGTAGGCAAGTCTTCCACCCTGTGACCCTTCCAAAAGCACCAGTTGGTTAATGACACAGATATGACATGTTTGTCTTCAGAGCTGAAAGAAAATTCTTGCACAGCCAGAAACTCGGGAGAGGTGGCTTGTCCACTCTTTTACAGCTGTTGAGACAGGACCCTTTGGGCTGAGCACCTTTTTTATTTTTAATGTTTTTTTTTTTTTTAACAGATAGTTTATGGGCTGAGCACCTTTTAAAAATGATGAAGCAGGGGCGCCTGGGTGGCTTAGTCGGTTAAGCATCTGACTTTCACTTAGGTCATGATCTCGCGATTCATGGGTTCGAGCCCCGCGTCGGGCTCTGTGCTGATGGGTCAGGGCCTGGAGCCTGTTTCAGATTCTGTGTCTCCCTCTCTTTCTGACCCTCCCCTGCTCACACTGTCTCTCTCTCTCTGTCAGAAATAAATAAAAAACATTTTAAAAAATGATGAAGCAAAGCCTGTAGGGCCTGTATCTGGTGGCTCTAGGGACGTGCTGGGAGCAAGGAAAGCAGCCAGCCACTTGTTGGGCATCTTGCAGGCCCCATCTTACTTTGGGGACAGGACCGTTAATGCATTAACAAAAGGGAACACACAACACACCCAGGAAATGTACACATGTGCACACCCATGTGTGTGCCCAAAACAGCAGATCCTACCTCTCCTCCTCTTGCTGTCACCGCAGAGCTAACAGAAATAATATAACTTCTGGTTGCAACGCGATCTGCCCAGCCATGTCCCTAGAGAACACAGTCCTCTCTTTCAGGCGGGCACTGTGGTCCTCATAAAGTGGTTCGACATTGACTGTTGCTTCTTTCTTTTCCTTCCTTTCTTTCTTTCTTTCTTTCTTTCTTTCTTTCTTTCTTTCTTTCTTTCTTTCTTTCTTTCTTTCCTTCCTTCCTTCCTTCCTTCCTTCCTTCCTTCCTTCCTTTCTTTTTCTTCCTTCCTTCCTTCCTTCCTTCCTTCCTTCCTTCCTTCCTTCCTTCCTTCCTTCCGAGAGATAGAGAGCAAGCGGGAAGGGGCAGAGAGAGAAAGAAACAGAATCCCAAGCAGGCCCTGTGCTGTCAGTGCAGAGCCGGGTGTGGGGCTCGAACCCACGAACTGTGAGATCATGACCTGAGCTGAAGTCTGAGTCAGAGGCTTAGCCGACTGAGCGACCCAGGCACCCTGGCATTTTCATCACAGAGGCAGAACAAGGTTTCTAGCCACAACGAACTACCTGAGCTTGGGATAGACAAAACCATGACAGCCGCTAGCCCCCTGGCCCGGATAGGTGTGAGCGAACATTCTCCAGGTGGCCCAAGGAGAACCCAGCCCAGAGACTACGGCTGAAGGCTTTGTGGCAGCAGCTGAAGCTTGCTGCTTTTTGTATTGCTTGACACAATACCAGATCTTGTCTATAAAAAGGAAACTTCCAGTATTTGGAGAAAGATGAATTTCTGTCATTCCTTATTACCAAATGATTCTTTATAGGGTTTTCCATGCATAATTTAAAATATTTCTATAGGTAATGCATAACTATGCTCTTATAAAGAAATCACACACACGAAAGCATGTAAAGTGTCCCCTACCACCTCCAGTCTCCTCCACACTGTTCCATCTGGATGTATCTTTCCCGCCATGTATCTATAAACAGGTATGTGCATATACAGATAATGGTCTTTTTAGTTTTTACACAATGTTTTTTATATATACATTTACATATACATAATAGTTTAACACATTGTTTTTTTTTTCTTTTATTATTTATTTTGAGAGAACAAGTGGGGTAAGGGCAGAGAGAGAGGTAGAAAGAATCCCAAGCAGGTTCTATACTGTCAGTGCAGAGCCCGATGCAGGACTCAAACTCACTAACCTGATCATGACCTGAAGTCGGACACTTAACCGGCTGAGCCACCCAGGCGCCTCACGATTTTTTCTATCCACAATGATGCAAAAGAGTTAGAAGGCGGGGCGCCTGGGTGGCTCAGTCGGTTGGGCGTCCGACTTCAGCTCAGGTCATGATCTCATGGTTTGTGGGTTCGAGCCCCGCGTTGGGCTCTGTGCTGACACCTGGCTCAGAGCCTGGAGCCTGTTTCGGATTCTGTGTCTCCCTCTCTCTCTGACCCTCCCCTGCTCATGCTGTCTCTCTCTCTCTCTCTCAAAAATTAAAAAAAAAAAAAAAGAGAAGGTTATTGCTTTGCAAGATGAACTCAGCTGGTAGAGCTCCTGGCCACAGACAAACAGTTACATATAAGCTGGACCAGAAGTGTCCACCATGCAGTGTATGTTCGTCAGAGTTGGCAGAAACAGGTGCCTGGGCCTTTGGCTTTGCTTATGTTCTCTGCTCTTTACTGTCTCCACTTACTCTCTTCCTCTTCCTCCTTCTTTCTTCTCCTCCTTCTTTCTTCTTCTTCTTCTCCTCTTCCTCCTTCTTCTCCTCCTCTTCCTCTTCCTCCTTATTCTCTTCCTCCTCCTCCTCCTTCCTCCTCCTCCCCTTCTCCTCCTCTTCCTCTTCCTCCTTCTTCTCTTCCTCCTCCTCCTCCTTCCTCCTCCTCCCCTTCTTCTCCTCTTCCTCCTTCTTCTTTTATAGCATAAAATACAGGGGCACCTGGGTGACTCAGTAAGTTAAGCGTCCGACTTCACATCAGGTCATGATCTCACAGTTTGTGGGTTCGAGTCCTGCATCAGGCTCTGTGCTGACAGCTCGGAGCCTGGAGCCTGCTTCAGATTCTGTGTCTCCCTCTCTCTCTACCCCTCACGCTGTCTCTCCCTCTCTCTCAAAGATAATTAAACATTTAAAAAAAATACTTTATAGCATAAAATACATTTTTTATTTTTGAATACAAAATCATAAACCAAAACTTTACTTGGGGAGTCTGACAAAAGATACAAAAATATATAAAAGGGAAAGTATATTTAACTAATACTGTGCACATTTTTACAGTAGAGCATGAGACATTTGGATTCAGAGTTTTAACTATAATAACCTCATCTGTTTAGTAATGATTTTTTCTTTTTAATGTTTATTTTTAATATATATTTTTTATTTTTTATTATTAATTTACATCCAAGTTATTTAGCATACAGTGCAACAATGATTTCAGGAATAGATTCAGTGATTTATCCCCTAAGTATAACACCCAATGCTTATCCCTATAAAGGTCTTCCTTAATGCCCCATTTAGCCTATTCTCTGTCCCACAACCCCTCCAGCAACCCTCAGTTTGTTCTGTGTTTAAGAGTCTCTTATGTTTTGTCCCCTTCCGGTTTTTATATTATTTTTGCTTATTTTCCCTTATGTTCATCTGTTTTGTATCTTAAATTCCTCATGAGTGAAGTTTATATTTGTCTTTGACTATTTCACTTAGCATAATACCCTCAGTTCCATCCACATAGTTGCAAATGGCATGATTTCATTCTTTTTGATTGCTGAGTAATACTCCATTGTATATGTATACCACGTCTTCTTTAATCCATTCATCCATTGATGGACATCTGGGCTCTTTCCATACTTTGGCTATTGTCGATAGAACTGCTATAAACATTGGGGTGCATGTGCCCCTTCAAAACAGTACTCCTGTATTCCTTGGATAAATACTTAGTAGTGCAATTGCTGGGTAGTAGGGTAGTTCTATTTTTAATTTTTTGAGGAACCTCCATCCTGTTTTCCAGAGTGGCTGCACCAGTTTGCATGCTCACCAGCAGTTAACACTTTGGTTTTTAACCGTGGGTATAATTTTGTAATTCTTTATTTTTCAAATAACCAGTGTATTTTGGAGCCCTTTCTGGCAGCCATTCTTGTGAATGGTACATAGTATTAATGTCCCATAGTGTGCATGAACCATAATTCAACTAAATCTTTCTCTACTGATTAACATTTGTGTTCTGTCCAGTTTTCCACCCTTTCTGAACAACACTGTGATGAACATCTTTTTACACATACCATTGTGTGCCTGGTTAGGCATTTCTATAGGGAAGATACCTGGAAGTAGAAATTGCCAGATCAAAGTTTCACTAAACACTGACAATGGCTTTATTGATTTACATTCCCACTGTAGTGTGTAAGTGTCCATTTTCACACATCCCATCAAGCATTGTATCCATTCATTCTACAAATATATATTGAACAGTTATTATGGGCCAGGCACTGTCTTAGAAAACTAGGATACATCTCTGCCTTATGTCACTTACAGTATAGTAGAGGGAAACAATAAACAATTTATCATATTTTCTTTAAAAGCATGATTTCTTTAGTAAATTATGTAGAATGTTATGTCATAAAGGCTATAAAAGAATAGAGTATGGTAAAGAAAATTAGGAATGGTTGTGGGGTTGAGATTTTGAATAGGATAGTCAGGAAGGTGTCCCCAGGGTGATATTTGAACCTTTGACGGAAGTGAGAGTGTGACTTTCCAGTAAAGGAAGCAGCTCAATGCCAAGGCTCAGCGCAGGAATATGCCAGGTCTGTTCAGAGATGCAGGAAGGAGGTCATTGTGGCTTGAACAGAGTGGCTGGGAGGATCAGGAGGAAATGGGGGTCAGGGTGGGTAGGGACTTGTAGGCAATGGAGTGATCTTAGAAAGTTTTGAGCACAAGAGTGACATGGCCTGCCTTAGTGTAGTGGCCTTGCCCTGTCTGCTCTGTTAAGATTAAACTATAAGATGAGGGGTACAAGAGCATGGAAGGAGCTAGTTAGGAGGCTCCTGCAATAATCCAGTTGGGATTATTGGGCCAGGACAGTAGCAGTGAGGTGAACAGAAGTGGTTAGATTCTGGATACTTTGAAGGTAGAGCCAATATTTACTGTGGGATTGGAAGTAGGGTGTGAGAGAGAGGAGTCAGATTATAATCTCCTTGATTTTGCGAAGTGGATGGGCACAAGTTTACGTCTCATGTTTTAGTTTCTGTTTCCCTACTAGTGAGGTTAGCTTCTTTGCACGTGTTTACTGACCACTTGACTTGTTTTCTTGAGAAGTTTCAGTTTTCCTTACTTTTCCTCTGGTTAATGCATCATTTCCTTAATTCCTGGGGGTAATTTGCTTTGTTTATCCAAATTCTGAGGTTAATTTCCCATTTTAGAAATACATCGTTGTTGGTGGTCCTGGGTGGCTCAGTTGGTTAAGTGTCTCACTTTTGATTTCAGCTCAGGTCACGATCTCACAGCTTGTGGGATTGAGTCCTGCATTGGGCTCTGCACTGACAGCATGGAGCCTGCTTGGGATTTTCCCTCTCTTTCTCTGCTCTCTCTTTACTCTCTCTCTCTCTCTTAAAAATAAACTAAAAAAAAAAAAAAAGAGAGAGAGAAAGAAATACAGCATTGCTGAGCCAATAGGTAATCTGGGAATACTCAGTCAAATCTCTTTATAGATGAGAAAACGGGGGCTCAATTGAGTGACTTACCCAAGGTTACACAGTTCAGTGGGAGCTGTTACTAAAATTTAGCTTTCCTGATCAGTGCTCTATTTCACTTTCCATCAACGATACCATCTTCAGAAATCTTTTTTACCAATAAAATTAATGAGAGCCAACAAGCTCATCTCCATGAGGGTTCAAATTTAGATAGAATAGGTGATCAAAAGGAATGTCAATAAAAATGTACCACCCAGGCTAAGATGCTAGATTTGCATTGCTTTTTTTTTTTTCTTTCCCCCCCACTGTAACCTTTGAAACAGGAGAAAACAAGCTGGATGTCTTTCCTGCCTGGCCCTCCTGCTCCTGAGCCACGCTGAGATCAATAATCATTTGAGCTCCTTTCTGCCTCATTACCATTCTAATTCTCCTTAGTCGAATCCACTGAAGGTGTGAGTGTAATTTTTTCCCAACTCTAATAAACCAAGCTTTCAGATTAAGGGAAAAGAAAAAAGGGATAAAGCCAGCTTATCTTAGTGAAAAAGGAATTGGGAAAATTAGAACATGCAAGCCAGTTCTTGCTGAGTCTGGCTTGTTCAGCAATTCAGCTGTCTCACCGAGGACCTGGGGTCCTTCTAGGAAAAACCCTACATAGGGTGCTGGAACCAGGCAGAAGCCTCTACTGAAATAATAAGCAAAGAGTCATAAGAGAGTACATCTTTTTTTTTTTTTGTAATTAAAAAAATGTTTATTATTTTGAGAGAGAGTCAGCAGGGGAAGGGCAAAGAGGTAGACACAGAATCCGCAGCACGCTCCAGGCTCTGAGCTGTCAGCACAGAACCCAACATGGGATGAACCCATGAGCTGTGAGATCATGACCTGAGCTGCAGTTGGATGCTTAACCGACTGAGCCCCCCCGGCGCCCTGTCCTACAAGAGGATCCATCCTAACCAGGCTGTTTTCTTTTCGTTTTTTTTTTTTTTTAAAGTAGGCTCCACACCCAACTTGGGGCTTGAACTCAGGACCCTGAGATGGGGCATCCCATGCTCCGACTGACCAGCCAGACGTTATGTTAAAAACAAGAGGAAAAAGAGAGGCTGGAAGTGCTGAGGGCGCACACTTGGAAAGCGAGCAGACACTGGCAGAGCAGCTGCTGCTGAGCTCTGCGCGTCCAGATGTGCCCCCTTTCAGAAAGCGTCACGAAGGCCTTCTTCCAAAGAGCAACTATGCTGGCTACAGAAAAGTTAGGAGATCTAAAAATATGCCAACCCGCTAGCCTCTTCTGTGTACATACACTCTGTGCATACAAAAAACTGGCAAAATGCTATGCATACTGTTTTTAAGCTGTTTTTCTCAGTTAACATATTGAGTATTTCCTCCACGTATTTAATGTCTCTAAGACATGACTGAGAGTGGCTGTGTATTTCATTACATACAAATGTTCCTGAAACAGGCCTCCTTTGTTAGACAATGTTGATGTGCTTAGATTTGGAGACTGACAAATCTCAGGTAGAGGTAGAATTGCCAGGTCAAAGTGTTTCTTAAAGAAAGAAGAACAATCAAAACACACACACTTATTCTTTAAAAAAGAAAGATTGGAATCATTTTCAATGTAAAAAAAATTAGAAATACAGAAAAGAATAAAATAAACAACTATATTCCCATTATCATTCACATTTTGTATGCATATACTTTCAGGTTTTTTTTAAACATGTAAACATTCTATACAAAGTTATGCACGGTTTCCTAGCAGAATTTTCCTCATTAAATATATAGTAGGGGTATTTTCTCAGATCTCTACCTCTTCTTCCAGAACATAACTTGATGGTGATGGATTTCCATCGTGCGGTTATGGCACACACTCACTAGCACAGCACCATGAAGGTAGGTACTTTGTATAAAGAACAGTGCCTCTTGCATAGAAAACAGGGTTCAATAACCACTTACTGAATGAATACATGCATTTTATCAATCAGCTCCTTGGTGCTGGATATTGAGCTTATTTTGGACTTATTCACTATGACTTTTTTTTTTTTAATGTTTTATTTATTTCTGAGAGAGAGAGAGAGACAGTGTGAGCAGGGGAGGGTCAGAGAGAGAGGGAGACACAGGATCTAAAACAGGCTCCAGGCTCTGAGCTGGTGGTCAGCACCAGAGCCCGACGCAGGGCTTGAACCCACGAACTGTGAGATCATGACCTGGGCCGAAGTCGGACGCTTAACCGAGCCACCCAGGGGCCCCTACTATGACAAACATTCTTACACAAACATCTTGTGAATGGCTCTAATTACTTTGACTCAATTCCTAGAAGGGACATTTATTGGGTCAAATGGTACACAGTTTAAAACAGAATTACGGGTGCCTGGGTGGCTCAGTCAGTTAAGCGTCTGACTTCGGCTCAGGTTATGATCTCACAGTTTGTGGGTTCAGGCCCCGTGTCGGGCTCTGTGCTGACTGCCAGCTCAGAGCCTGGAGTCTGTTTCAGATTCTGTCTCCCTCTCTGTCTGACCCTCCCCTGCTCACAATGTCTCTCTCTCAGAAATAAATAAAACATTAAAAAAATTGAAACAGAATTAAAACCATCTGATTTATCATCAAACCACATCACTTTTGAGAAGACAAGGGTACAGAGCTCAGGACTGCAGTAACATTCCCACCGGCAGAGTGCCATATGAGCATGTTTCCCCAGGCCTAACACAGTGACTCTACCCTTGACACCACACACATCCTAGATTGTACTAACACTCTGCATCTTTGTTATAAAACAATGAAGAAAAAAAAGATCTTCCCCTTAGTCCCTTTTGGTCTCAGGTTCCTGTCTAGGAGTCATTCGAGCATGACAAAGCAACCACAGGCTGTCTACAAATAAATGTGACTGTAGGGGTGCCTGGGTGGCATCCAACTTAAGGTCATGATCTCAGTCTGAGTTCAAGCCTCGTGTCAGGCTCTGTGATGATAGCTCAGAGCCTGGAGCCTGATTCGGATTCTGTGTCTTTCTCTCTCTGTCTTTGCCCGCCCCCTCCCCACCCCAACTCCGCTCAGGCTCTCTCAAAAATAAACATTAAAAAAATGTTTTATAAATGAATGTGACTATGTTCTCACAAAACTATTTATGGACATAGAAATCTGGATTTTCTCTAGTTTTCATATGTCACAAAATATTCTTTTGATTTTTCTGTCTCCAGACATTTAGAAATGTAGAAACTATTCTTAGTCCATGAACAGTACAAAAACAGGAGATGGGCCACAATTTGCTGACTCTTGACTTACAAAATGTCTGGTAGACAACTAAAACAAACCTAGGGGGATCACCCTCATGTAAATGTGGGAAAAAATCACCAAATTTCATTTTTCCTGAATTGCATAACTTTCTGCTTACTGTGAAGTAAAGATGCAGTATATATATTTCCAATTATGTTCCTCACAAAAATAAACATAAATAAAAATGCGAGAGAATGTAACGGTATACACAAGTTTGCCCACGTCCCACTCAATCGGCGCACCCCTAGAGGGAGTGTGGGCTGGGAGACCAGAATCTGCTATTCCCTCGGCTTGCGCCAGTTTCCACATGCTTTTCACAGCACACATATCTCGCCTTGTGGAGTGTGAGTTTACAGTTTGAATATGTACTTTTTTGTACCACACTGGTCCTAAACACAAGCCAACACCTTTATCTGATACTCAACTGAATAAAGAGCCGACTTTCCTAATGCCAAAGAAAAGGATGATCTACTGGATTTGATAAATGACGGTATGCTGGTTTTCAGTGGGTCACATATAAGGTACACTATGGACAGTTCAAGCGATTTTTCCAGTGGTAATTTTAATTACATAAAATTTTCCTATCATGCACTAAGTTTAGAGCCTAGCTACTTACACATAATGGATGAATCTATTTTTATTTCTTAGAAAACAAAGATTAAAACATGAACTCAATGGGGCGCCTGGGTGGCTTAGTCAGTTAAGCGTCCGACTTTCGCTTAGGTCATGATCTCGCGGTTCGTGGGTTCGAGCCCCGCGTCGGGCTCTGTGCTGACTGCCAGCTCAGAGCCTGGAGCCTGTTTCAGTCTGTGACTCCCTCTCTCTCTGACCCTCCCCTGCTCACGCTCTCTCTCTCTCTCTCCTAGAAATAAATAAAACATTTAAAAAAAAAAAACAAAACATGAACTCAATGTGCACTGTTCTAAGGAAGAAAAGGAGGCAGGACAGAAATGCAGGTTGATTGCAAGCAGCAGGGAGCCGAGCGGCTTCCAGCCAGTCGTCTGCACACACAAACAAAGAGGGCTGTTTCCAAGAGTCCATATAATAATAAATATTGACACCACATTCCTAGAAAGGAGCACTAAATTCCTATTATCATTTGAAATAGTATCCCCTAGGAAGATAGTAGTAAATATTATCTTCATTTCTGAATGAGGAAACTGAGGTCCAGAGTCCAGAGAAATGTAAAGCAACTCAGCTAAGGGTATTGTGAGCCAAGCTGCTGGGGGTACCAAGATGAACACTTGGTGCTTCATGCATTTTCCAAGCTGTCCACAATCACAAAGGACAGCGGTGACTGGAATGCCAAAGCATATTCTCTCCTGTGAGGCAGTCACAAAGAAGACTTACGGCAGAAACAGCTGGAGGGCTTCTACAGCATGAACAATACAGCAAGTGAAAATAGGGAAAAACTAATCCCGGATACGCTAACTCTCAAAAACTGATAGAGATCTTTAATTTAAAATAGAGAAAGTTTATTCATGGAGAAAACAGTTACAGAACACCCTTGGGGCTTCTTTAGTGCAACAATTAAAATGGCATTTAAAAAGCCAACAGGAAGAGTTTAGACCTAAAAGAAATCTGGAGAAACTCCCGTTCCCCTTTCCTTGGGTTTACATATACTTTATCTTTTAGGCAAGATGGACAGCTATAATTGATTTCTTTTCTAGGAGATGAGATGTCTAGTTCCACTATCTTAATGTGTACAGGACTCTTTTGTGAAGGCCAGAAAAGCTGGAGGAGAAAATCGCAGTCTCTGAGGATGGCTGGGAAGGATGAAGGGGAGGCTAACGGCTGGCTCTTGGAAGCACAATTTAACCACAAATCACTAGTTGGGGTAGTGGCAGGGGCTTAATGATATGTTTCTCATTAATAAAATCTGAGGTATTTAATAAGGCTCCATTAATGTGGAAACTCACTTCTACCTCTCCTAGAGGCAACGGCAGAGGCTGACAGGGCTGTTCTGGAAGGTCAAAGCCCCTTGGACCTCTCACATACATTAGTGCCAACACCTAACCAGACTGGACCGTGGCAAACTGTCTCTGAGCAGAGTGGTGAACTGCTTTCCTCTTCAGGATGGGTTCCAAGGCAACAGTGTGATCGATGATGAGTTTTTCCCTCTTTTTGGCTTGTCTTGGTGCTGAAGTCTATGGCAGTACAAAAAGTGTGGTCATTTACTAGATGACCTGCTTGAGTAAAAGAACGGGCTCCCCAAGTCTCAGCTGTCAGGATTTAACTTTGTTCTTTTTAGTTGGCGATTCTCGTCATCCAGATGGCAGAAACCTTCTGTGGTGATGTCTCTTTTATTCTCCTCTGTGGGTTCCGAAGGGAAGTCCTGGTCTATGGCCAGTACCTGTCGAACAGTCATGTTAACACGAGCTGTTTTCAAGTAGCTGGTGCACACCTGCCAGTCCTCCTCAGAGCAGGGCTCTACCACGGAGTCTTTGAGGAGGACAGCTGGGAGAGGCGTCTCCAGGCAGCAAGGCAGGCCCTCTCCCTGGGGACTTGGGAGGACCCTCGGGACCGCATGGTTCAACAGGCGGCTGAAACCCGACATTACCATGATGTCACCGCTGTGCATAAACATAGCTGTGGGGGCTTCATCTCTTTTGAGGCCACCCAGGAGAAAGATGGCAGACTGTCCGAAGCTGCAAGAAAAATAAGTAAAACAATACACGGCAGTAAGTTTCTGTTACTAACCATGGCTGGGAAAGTTACTGCCAATTGCACTTTTTTCTAATTTCAGCTTGATACTTATTGCTTGCATAACCTTTTCAAACTGTGCTAAGACCCTTCTCTTCTGGCTTGTGTAAGTGACCAACCCACGATCTGCTGCTTATACTTATCATGGCCCACAGGACTATTGCAAAATATAATGTAAAGCAGTTAAACAAGCAGATTAAACATTTAATTTTAATATTACCCATATAAATTTTAGTGGTGCACTTTAAAAAAGTTTTTTTAGATGTTTATTTGTGTGTGTGTGTGTGTGTGAGAGAGAGAGCGAGAGCGAGCGAGCACAAGTGGGGGAGGGGTATCAGAGGGGGAGGCACAGAATCTGAAGCAGGCTGCAGGCTCTGAGCGGTCAGCAGAGAACCTGATGTGGGGCTCTAACCCACCAACTGTGAGATCATGACCTGAACCGAAGTTGGACACTTAACCAGCTGAGCCAACCAGGCACCCTGTGTGGTGTACTTTTAAGATTTAAGTCTTTCAATAAATTACTTGAGTCCTTTACTATATTTATCAAGCCCATTCACTTTAAAGATAGAACAATTAATAAAAGATTCTGTTTAGGCACCTTCTTTGTAAAATACAGGTGCAGGTGCAGCACTTTGCCCCATTTCAACGCACGGTTAGGGAGACAAGGAGAGTAAACTACTTGGGGTTCTGTGCTTTCTCTTCCCCAGTCCAAAAAGGTTGCTCACTTTGCCTTACAGCCTTCCACCTGCCTATTCCACACACCACTGATGATACCTCTCAATAAAAAAGGCAGATCCCACACATCTTAAACAGGAATATTAGCTGTGATTTGTTCATTAATCTTAAGGACTAGGCAAATTTTACTTATAACACTGTTAAGATGCCTGGGAGTAAAAGATTAGAGAGTCTAAACATTTCTTAAAGTTATAGATTTTATTTATTTTAGTTTAAAAATGCTTTAAAAAATGAATGGAGTTTTAGAAAGTAATCCCCAATCCCTAGAATCAGCTTACCTGAAAGACAGCAGGGGTTTGGAGTGATCTAGTTCAGATCTGTCTACGTGGATTCCCAGTGTGGAGTCTAATCGGTAGTAATTCAGGATGCCTGCCTGGGCTCGGAAACCCTGAAACCCACAGGCTGCAGCTACTTGCTCTGAGAGGAAAGCCAGGTCAGAAGGGAAAGGTGTATAATGATCGGCTGAGTATTTCTTTGATAAAAGTAGGGAAAATAAGAAAAATAAACAATGATCTCAGGAAAATAGGAAACTGTGGCAGAAGATTAATTACTGCTTTAAAATGATCTAATTTACATGTAATTCTAACACAGCATGATTTATCCATCTGTTTTTAAGGCATCTGGTAATCTTATAATGAGACATTCAAAATCCTAGCACCTATTACGTGGCAGGCACCATGCCATGCAGCGGTAAATTACACCAGTTCCCCCTGTGTGGAGTCTGTACATGAAGCAATTATTATGTCTGTCTCTGGTATACTTTAATCTCAAATAGGATCATTCTCTTAAGATAAAAGAGTAACTCAAAACTGTCACTGCTAAGAGGTACATGATGACTAAATGTAATGTGGTGTCCTGGAACAGAAAAAAGACAGCAGTTAAAAACTAAGAAAACTGGGGGCACCTGGGTGGCTCAGTCGGTTAAGCATCCGGCCTTAGCTCAGGTCATGATCTCACGGTTTGTGGGTTCGAGCCCCATCGGGCTCTGTGCTGACAGCTAGCTCAGAGCCTGGGGCCTGTCTTCGGATTCTGTGTCTCCCTCTCTTTCTGTCCCTCTCCTGCTCATGCTGTCTCTCTCTTTCTCTCTCAAAATAAATAAATAAATAAATAATTAAAAAAAAAACATTTAAAAAACCTAAGAAAACGGAGGGGCGCCTGAGTGGCTCAGTTGGTTAAACATCCAACTTTAGCTAAGGTCATGATCTCACGGTTCAGGCTCTGTGCTGAAAGCTCAGAGCACGGAGCCTGCTTTGGATTGTGTCTCCTCTCGCTCTCTGCCCCTCCCCCACTCACACTTTGTCTTTCAAAAGTAAATAAACATTAAAAAAAAATCTAAGAAAACTGCATGAAAAGCTAAGGAAATGTGAATGAAATATGGACTTCAACATTATAATAATGTATTATATAACACATTATATATGGTTCACTTATTAAGACAAACGTACCATAATAAGGTAAGATGTTAATAATAGGGAAAACTAGGTGCAGGTATATGGGAACTCTGTACTATCTTTTCAACTTTTCTGCAAATCTAAAACTATTTTAAAATATAAAGCTTATTTAAAAAAAAACAAAACTCAAATATGATGGCCAGTTTCGTTCTAGGTCCCTCAGCCCACAATATGGCTTGCTGCCAACTTCACTGGTCAATTTGATGAGATACCAGGCTCAAAATATTGCAACTGAAACTGACTTACACCATGGTCAAGGCAGGACCTAAAAATGGTAATTTTCAGCATTCATCTCCCGGAACGGTTTTTAGCACATAAAGATCACAAATACCATTCTCTTAAACAAACAAACAAAAAAAAAAAACAGAGGCCAGAAAACTCTTTCTTCTCTCACCAAAATCCAGCAGTTCAGGAGAACAAGGTGGCAGTCTCGTATGCAGATGAGGGTGAGGGCAACCCTGGTGAGGTAAGGTAAGCCTGCACAGCCCGATGCCCCTTTGTCTTGCTGCTGCTCTCACATCATCGTTTGCCCAAATCAACCTCAAACTGATTAGAAAACCCACTTGTGCCTCACATCTCCACTGGTGTCCTGATGTACCCCAGCTGCAGCACAGCTCTGCAGAGAATGTATTTACTTTGGCCAGAAGTGAGCTTTAACTCCAGGTTAAGGATGTGATAAGTCTTTGATGGATGGCCAAGTCTCTTCAGTTGAAATTTGTTTTATTTTTTCCTTCTCCTTTTCCTGAGCTGTAAATAAGAGTTCCTATTTAATTTCTTGAAGAGAACTTTAAGAGATTTTCTCCATCCTTTCAAGTTTCAGTCCTTCACAAGCTCAGCTACTCAGAGATGCTGTTCTAGCACAAGACTGGCTGTGCTGTGATCAAAGAAGCGTCTCTGTGGGCTTCCAACCTCATCCAAACTGTCTATGCACTAGTCTTCTTACTTCTCTTCCACTTTTCTGATTACTCATCCAGTTTCTGATAATTTTTCACTCCACATTTTTCCCAGTAAATGAGAGCAACTTTAAGTCCTCGGAGAATAACACTACCAGCAATAACAACAACATCATAAAAAACGATGAGCTAACATTTACTGTGTTAATGCATTTAACTGCTCAGAACAGCCCGGCACTGCTGCTATGCGGGCAATGAGCATCTGACTCTCACTCCCACCTTATGAGGCAGGGACTATCCTCTGGAAGGCCAAATTCAAACCTCGTCTGGCTAAGCCAGAGAGAATCACAGGCCACTTCCCCAAACACAGATATCTAGTCTTCCACTGAATCTGCATCACTGAAAGAATTATATCATGAACATTTCTGAGCAATATTTATCCTTATTTTGAGCAGTTAAATATATTTGTTAATAAGCTGGGTTAACTGAAACTATGGAGCTGTTAGAAAGTAACTAGTTAGTAGGAAGATGGTCTATAGCATCCTGTTTATTCAGTTTATTCTAAGAATTAGTCCTCCCACTTGATGGCAAACATCTCATGGAGACAGGCTGCCAGTGATAAAGGAGGAACTTCTAGAACCACGGGGATCAGGAAAGAAGAAATTACACCTCAAGAAAAGATAGAACTTTGCTAACTGTAGGACATTTTTCCCCAGCTGTGACTTGCTCAAACCTTATATAGCAGGCAAAGGTGTCTTTTATGAGTTCATGGAAAGGAACACCAGAAGCTCCTTTTACATCAGATAGATACCATGTAGAAAATAAAGGCTCAACAAACACTAAACAATAATGGAAATAAAGGTTTTAATTGAGCATTGTTCTTGAACACAATAAAGAAAAATCTATATCCCTGAAATGTACTTAGAGAAAGCACTAATGCTTCTGATGGAATAATATAACCTAAGGGCATTTGAAGAAAAAATTTCCTCTTGGCAGAAATTAGTCACTCCTCTTGACATCCTGTAATCAAGAGGATTTTAAGAGATAAATGAAAGAGATCCCTGCACAAATGGATAATCTGATACTTTAAAGTCGTGGCCAGGAAGAAATCCAACCACTGAGCCCAAGGAGTATAAAAAGTGGAAAACAATGGAATTAGCAAGAAAAGGTTAAATACCTTACTGTCCCAGTTGTAATGGTAGCCCAGGGTCACCCAACGCAACTTCTCTAGTAAACTTCGGCGCCTCTGTTTATTAGATTCTTTATACCTGTGAAGATTAGGGACAAGAGAGAATTAAATTATTCACCTCAATTGGCAGCAAAGGCCCTTTGGCCTAGACTAAATTTGATATTCCTTGGTGTAAGCTGTTGGCCAACATCTTGATAGGAAAATTGAGAATAGACGAATGAGTTGACCAAGAATATAACACTAAAAAACATGTTAGCATTTCTCATTTTTAGTCTTTGCTCTAAGTCCTCTGCTGAATGGGATCAATTTTAAGTGGCAAGTCTCCAACATCTCAATAATGATAAAATAAGAATAACAACAGAAATGTCTTTACTCATCCACTGGAAACGGGACCAAAGGCACTATAGGTAATTGAGAAATTGGCTAACAGAACATGTTCTATTTGGTTTGCTAAAAGTGGGGTATGATTAATCATAGCTATCACCATGTCTAATGATGGTGGCTTCCCAGAATTATAGGTTGGCGGAAAAAGTTTGGCAAAATGTAGTATACAACCAAAAATAACTGGTTTAACAAGATTTCTTTAACCCTGTGTAAGAGCTTAGATAATTGAGGCTTAGCTAACAATTAAGGACCAATGGAATTGATTTGGTTTCTGACATCCCCTTCAACACATAGGAGGTTTCTGTAAAACAGAGAGGTGCACTGTCTGCAATTATACGCTGTCTGATCAAGCCTATGGGATTACTAGGTTTTTCTTTTCTTTTAATGTTTATTTTTGAGAGAGAGAGAGAGAGACAGACAGACAGACAGACAGACAGAGGTCAACCAGGGGAGGGGCAGAGAGTGAGACACAGAATCCAAAGGAGACTTCAGGCTCTGAGTTGTCAGCACAGAACCTGACGCAGGGCTTGAATTCACAAATGCAAGACCATGACCTGAGCCGAAGGTGGACACTTAACTGATTTGAGCCACCCAAGCGCCCCATCTACTCTTTTTCTAAAGAGGAAGAAGTTTCTTTGATTTACCCTCGAATACCTAAAAATGCAAGAATGCTAGGCCTAATAATTTTAGTTTTTTTTTCCCCCCTATGTGACTTATATCATCAATTGATCCAACTTTTTGGTCCAAGAACCATTGCTGTTTAAAAAAGAAAAGATTAGACTGCTTTAAGGAGTTTATATTTGACAAGAGATGACAGATAAAGTGTAAGAAAAAATGAGGAGAAAATTCAAGGCACTATAAAATCTGTACTCAACTGAACAGCTCAAGACTTTGAGGGCCAACATAATTAAGAAAAAGGAGAGCTCAAAGTTAGCTGTCTAATCACTTAAGGCCTCAGGGCACAGTTGGGAGTTGAACATGGCATTGAAGAATGGCTAGCATTTAAACAGGGAGTGGAGCAGTGGGCAATATAGGCATACAACATGAGCAGAAGCAAAGGATTTATTAGAGGCTCACACTGTAAGTGGCACTCATCTTGATGTTTGACAGAGTTTACAGAATAGATGCTATCTGTCCTCACAGAGTTTACATTCTAAGGACATCATGACACAGATATACATCAAGACCAGCAGCTAAAGGGAATGGAACAAACACTGATTTATTTAGGACACCAGTGCAGAAAAGAGGCATAGCAGATCAGACTGCTTTGAAAGGCCTGTGTACAAGGTTGGCCATTGGCAGGCATCTGGAACTTGGAATTTGGGGAGGTTCACACCATTCCCAGAACTGCTGCTCACTGGGCTTAAACTTTGTGTGCAAAATAATACGATTTATGTTAAACACCAGCTTTCTTCTGGGAGTCTAGAATTTTGTTATGTGTCAGACAGGGACTGTCGATGTGACCAGCCCCTAGGCAATGAGCTTCTGTGGTGTGACAACATTTTATACATGTTGTCTCAACTTGTTATTGGGGGAATTAAGCACACCTTGTGTGACTTCACTGGGAGAAAACTCTGGAAGCTTGAGCCTGGTTTTCCCAGGACTTCGCTCAATTCGTCTTTACTCTTCACTGATTGTGCTTTGTATTCTTTGAACTGGAATAAATCGTGTCCATGAAGACAACTATATATGAGCCCAGGTGGTGAATCACCAAACTTAGGTAAGGGTTCAGGGACACCTGGCATGAGAGAAGACAGATAACTAGTAACAATTTAGGGGAAACAATATGTAAGCTTGGCTAGTGACTGGCACTAGCTGGGATGAACAGTTATCATGTAGAATGACCATTCATTATTTAAATTTTCTACAAGTAAAAACTAAAAACTGAAAGAAAAAAAAAAAGGAATGCATAATTACTAACACAACCTGAGTTCTATCCATGTTTCTTCAACTAAAGGCACAGATAAAAGAATCCCCTGATGATCCCCCTGGAGAATAATCTATTTTACTAGCCTTCAGATAGGAAAATAAGACCGACCTCTTATGTCTGGCCTCCTGTGAATCTGGTGTAATCTGTGTACCCCACTTAGTTTTTGCCAAAATTTAGTGCTCCAAAATTAGTTTCCAAATTTTAGTCCTCATGAGAATCATCTAGAGGGCTTGTTGAAATTTGTATGGCTGGGCCCAGGCCTACAAATTCTGATTCAGCAGGTCTAGGGTGAGCTTAAGAATCTGCATTTCTAAGTTCCCAAGTGACACTGACGCTGTTGAATCAGGGACACTTTGGGAAACACTAGTTCAGCCAAAATTAAAAAACAGAACAAAACACCTCCCATCTTTCTAGATCAATACAAGATCATTTTATTCTTGATGAGGAACCCATGCTACTATACCAAAACTAGACCAGAGGCATGAGATCAAGCCCTGTGTCGGGCTCTGCGCGGTGAGCTTGGGATTCTCTCTCTTCCCCACTCTCTCTCAAAATAAATAAACATTAAAAACAATGACAACAACAAAAACTAGACCAGGGCACCTGGGTGGCTCAGTTGGTTAAGCACTGGACTCTTGATTTCAGCTCAGGTCATGATCACAAGGTTGTGGGATAGAGCCTTGCATTGGGCTCTGCCCTGAGCATGGAGCTTGTTGAAGATTCTCTTTCTCCCTTCCTTTGCCCTTCTCCCTAACTTGCATACTCTGTCTCTAAAAAATAAAACATGTAAAACAGGGAAATTAATTAAAACAAACAAAACCCCTCAAACTTGGGGCACTTGGGTGGCTCAGTCTGACTTCAGCTCAGATCATGATCTCATGGTTCATGAGTTCAAGCCCTGCATCAGATTCTGTGCTGACGGCTCAGAGCCTGGAGCCTGATTTGGATTCTGTGTCTCTCCCCACCTCTCTGCTCCTCCCCTGCTCACACTCTGTTTTTCTCTCTCAAAAATAAATAATCTTAAAAAAAAAAAAAGCCCAACAAAAACCCTCAAACAAGATCAATCTGAACAAATAAAGGTAAGAACAATATAGCTCTAAAAATAACACAGAAGGTGATCGTATTTTACACATTTGATAAGACATGAACGAGCTGCTTTTCCATCAAAAGATTCAGGGCATACACTATTATAATTAACACAGATTTATGGTATTAATAATAAAATTATCAAAATTATAGTAATAACCAAACATGAATAGAATCATCCTGTAATGTAACCTTTTTACAAATTTTTTATTTACTTTTGAGAGAGACACAGAGAGAGGGAGAGGGAGAGGGAGAGGGAGAGGGAGAGGGAGAGGGAGAGGGAGAGGGAGAGAGAGAGAAATGTGTGTGAGTGGGGGAAGGACAGAAATAGCGAGATACAGAATCTGAAGCAGGCTCCAGGCTCTGAGCTGTCAGCACAAAGCCCAACACGGGGCTCGAACCCACAAACCATGAGATCATGACCTGAGCCAAAGTCAGACACTTAGTTAACTGACTGAGCCACCCAGGTGCCCCAAGCATCTTCTTAACTTACCCTCTTAGTCAAGTCTCCTGCCTCTGTCCCATCCCTCTGCCCCACGTCTCTCCTCTTCACAATCGTCTCTCCTCTTCACAATCGAACCTTCCCCAAAGGACTGCAGTTGCCGCCCTCACTGCAACCTGACTTCTGCTTCCCCCACTCCACCAAAAGTACTTTCTTAATTTCAAATAGACCACTTAATTGTTCTATCTTTGGCCTACTGATATGGTTGGCCCTTCTTTTATTCTGCAAACATTTTCCTGTGTTGGCTTCTAATAGCACTCCCCCAACCTAAGCTGATGCTTTCTAGAGTTAATGGCTTTCTTTTCTCTGTATGTTTTCTACTAAATAAACAAACAAATAATCACATCCATCCTCATTGCTTCATTAATTTTTTTTCTTAAAGTAAACCCTATGCCCAACATGGGGCTTGAACTTATGACTCGAAATCAAGAGTTGCACACTCTACTGACTGAGCCAGCCATGCACCATACTATACTATGGTCTTTATGTAGAACCCTCACATCTCCCTTTCTCTGACTTCACTCCTAAGCTCAGTTTCATGTTCTCAAAGGCATACTGGACACCTCTACCTGGATACTCCACCGGCATTTCAAAAACATGAATCCCCAAACTACACTAAGGATTATCTCTGCTCCTTCTTCTCTTCTTCCAATCCTATTTCCATTAAAAATCTTAGTATATAATGTTACAATGAGGGGCACCTGGGTGGCTCAGTCAGTTAAGCGTCCGACTCCGGCTCAGGTCATGATCTCATGGTTTGTGGGTTCGGGTCCCGCGCCGGGCTCTGTGCTGACACCTAGCTCAGAGCCTGGAGCCTGTCTTCAGATTCTGTATCTCCCTCTCTCTGACTCTCCCCTGTTCATGCTGTCTCTCTCAAAAAAATAAATTAAAAAAAAAAAGTTACAATGAATGTGGAAGTGCAGTTATCTTTCTGAGACAGTGATTTCGTCTCCTCTGGAGATATACACAGAAGTGGAACAGCTGCACCCTCTGGTAGTCCTATTTTTAATTTTTTTGAGGAACCTCCATAGTTTTACATAAATAACTGCAGCATTATTTATAACAGCCAAGACAAACAGAGTGTCCACTGATAGATGAGTGGATAAAGAAAATATGATACACAACACATACACGAACATTATTCAGCCATAAAAGAGGAAATCCTGCCATTTGTGACAACATGAACCTCGAGGGCAGTGTGCTAAGTGAAATGTCAGATGGGGAAAGACAAATACTGTATGATCTTACTCATACGTGGAATCTACATGGTGACTATAGCTAACAATATTGGATTGTGTATTTGCCAAGATCTTAAAGCTCTCATCACAAGAAAAAGAACTTGTAACTACGTAAGGGAACTATTAACTTGTTACAATAATCATTTTGTATATATACATATATCAAAGTGTTATTTATTGAACTAATAAAATATACGTCAATTATATCAATAAAAATGGGGGAAAAACCCACAACAAAAACCTGTTTTGCCCTATTATCTGTGGATGATCCTTAACTTCCTGTCTCTCAATTCTCATAATCTCTTGGTCACCAAGCCTTGTTAACAATGTCTTTTCCAGACCTTTATCACCTTTTGCATGGATTACTAAGCTAATTTTTTTATGTTTGTTTTGGAGAGAGAGAGGAGAGAGAGAGAGAGAGAGAGAGAGAGAGAGAGAGAGAGAGGGAGAGAGAGAGAGAGAAAGCATACACACGTGTGGGATAGGAGGCGAGAGGACACAGGATTCAAAGCAGGATCCATGCTGACAGCAGAGAGTCCAATGTGGGGCCTGAGCTCATGAACTGAAATGAACCATGAGATAATGACCTGAGCCCAAGTCAGACACTTGCCAACTTAGCCACCCAGGTGCCTCTAAGCTAAATTCTTAATTGTGTTTTTTCCAACAACTGTATTTCCAGTCCATTTTCCTCACTGTGTAAGAATTCTCTTTCTGAAGTGAAAAATCAGTTATTAATCTTGATGAATTCCCATTGTTTATAGGACAAAGTCCACACTTTGCCATAAGGCATGCAAACCCCCTTATAATGTGGTTCTAACTCACTTTTCTGGTTTTACCTCCAAGCATTCCCTACAGGGTCCTGCCCCTCTATTTTTTATGGCTGAGCCTCTGGCCATACACTTTTCTCTACTATTATGTTCTCTCTCCTCTTCTACTCTATTCTCTGCACAGATTTTTTTCTGACTTGAACACAGTTTAACCTCACTTCTTCAGGGAAACTGTTTTCCAGTTTCAGCCTCTCCCTCTACTGTGTCCCACAGCAACTTCCTCTACTCACCTATATGGCTTATTCACCTGAATTTCTCCTTTAATTAGTCCCTCCCTCAAAGGCAGGGAGTGAATTTTAATCTTCCTATCTGTCCTAAATCAAGTATTTCCTAAAACACCAATGTAGAGTATTTAATAAATTAATGAAAATAAGATGGGAAGATATCATAGAATCTTCAATTGGTCCTTCTCAAATTCAGCATGTTTTTATCAGGCTAACTGAGGGAATATCAATTTAGTTAAAGTATTAAAAGAGCACCTTTTAAAATATACAAAGAACCGTGGCTGGCATTGAGGTTTGTGGAGGAAGAGACTGGCAGGTAGTGGGAAGAAGTGCATGATGACTGGATTAACTATAATAAATGCTTGTAATAGCACCACAAAGTCTTAAAGGAGTAGAAAAGGGGAAGGGATTAATTCTGCTTCCACACTGAGGACATTAATGGGAAAAATTTTCACATATACAAAAACAGATGCAAAGTATTTCAAAAGCTAACCTAAGGAATAAAGCAACGTCAGCTTCATATAATTTAGTACTTCCCCTTGTCTTATTCTTTAAAAAGTTATTTTTGAATAGGTAATATATTCCCCAAATTCAAAAGGTCTAAGAAAGGATCACTAACTAATTCCACAAATACTTACTGGTAATTACCATGCACTGAAGAAAACAAACAGAAGGCAAGAAGATACAGAGTGAGGGAAAATGGGGTACTATTTTTAACTTAATGATAATGGAATCATCTCTCATAAGATGATGAGATCCAAGAACCTAAAGGAAGGAAGCCATTGGTTATCTAAGGGGAGAGTCTTCCAGACAAAAGGAATAGCTTACACAATGAATCTGAGCATTTCTCCTGTGTTTAAAGGAACAGCATGGAGGCCACTAGGACAGTAAATGAAAAGGAATGATAGGAGAGGTTGGAAAGGTGGCTGGGGGCTGGATCACCAAGGCCTTGTAGGCTGTGGCAAAGACTTCTGATTTTATTCAAAATGTAATGGAGCTGCATTAACAAGCAATTTTCACTGGCTTTTGTCCCAGGTTCTTGGGAGAGAGCTTTTACATCACTGGAATTTCCAGGGGTGCTTGGGTGGCTCAGTCAGTTAAATGTCTGACTCTTGACTTTGGCTTAAGTCATGGTTTTTGAATTCAAGCCTTGCACCAGGCTCTGCACTGACAGTGTGGAACCTGCTTGGGATTCTCTCCCCTCTCCCCCTACCCTACTTGTGTGCTCTGTTTCCCAAAACAAGTAAAAGAAAACTTAAAAAAAAAAAAAATCTTTGGAATTTCCAGGAGGAAAAGGATTATCTCTGTTATTCACAATGGGTCCTAGGACCACAGCTAAATTTATGCTAAAGTGATGACTCAGGATATGAGCTTGTGAAGCTAGAAAGACCAACCAGTTGAGACTTTTCATCAAGTGGTATTAGCTAAATAAACCTGAGGGGCTGGGTAGGGGAATAGAGATAGAGTTAAATCATATGGCTAATAATTCAGTCATGCCTAAGCAGTGAAACTCCAATAAAACACTGAGTGCTAGGTTTGGGGGAGCTTCCTGGGAGGGTGACACATCCTGATTCCATGGAAAGAGGACACAGAAGCTCTGTATTCAGGACCCTCCCAGACACTGCTTCATTGGATGGTCCTGATTTGTACCCTTTACAATAAAACTATAACCCTAAGTATAATCCTTTCTTGAATTCTGTGAGTCATTCTAGTGAGTTACGAACTGAGAGGGTTATGGGAACTTCCCTGAATTTGTAACCAGTTGGTCAGAAGTATGGGTAGCCTGGGAATCTCCCAAGCTTGTGGCTGCGGTCTAAAGTGAGGGTGATTTGGTTGGAGACCATGCCCGCAACTTGTAATGTCCCTGTCGACATCTGAATGGTTGTATCAAAGGTGAACTGCAGTACTGTAGATCAGAAACTGTAAGAGAAGTGGTGGGGTTTCTATACTAATTAGAAAATAGACAGACGGAGTGCCTGGGTAGCTCATTTGGTTAAACATCTGACCTTTGGTTTTGGCTCAGGTCATGATTCCACGGTCATGGGACTGAGCCCTATGTCGGGCTCTGCACTGAGTGTGGGGCCTGCTTAAGATTCTCTCTCTCTCTCCTGCTACCCTCCACCCTTGCTCCCACTCTCTCTAAAATAAAAAAGAAAACAGAGAGAAGGAACATGAAAACAGACAAAGGGCAACAGGTTAAGAGGCTACTGCAGTAAATGACGGTGGCTCAGACTAAGGTAGCTGTGATGCAGATGCTGAAAAATGATTTTATTTATTATGATTGTAGCCCTACTACACTTACTAAAGGGTCAGATTCAAAATCTTGGAATGGCTGCATAGTGGCTGCATTGTACTGCCAGGCATGTCATACTTGCTTAACTTGCTATCTCGCTGACAGAAACTTAGGCTGTTTCTCATTTCCCCCCCTTACGAACAATGCTGCAATGAAGATGCTTATATTTAACTATTATCATCTTGTACAAGAATCTCTAGCTACACTATTCACTCACAATAAACTGAACAAAACAGGATTGAGATGCCTTAATTTTGTGAACAGATCTATTTTTCCCTCTAAGTTCAAGTATTTTTTTCTTCATTTCCTACTTAAAAAGGTTCTTCTTCCCTGACCATAGAAACCTAGAAGGTTAAAATGGAAAGGATCCTTAGAGGTCCTCTGGTTCCGTGATTCTCAATGTGGATGTTATGGCCAAAAATCTGGATCTCTAGGGAAATCTTGTATGACAGACTCGCTCGCTTTCTGATATGCTCTAGAAAAGTGGGGGAGAGCTGGCATGTACTGTCTAGGTGACTCTGACTATACTCCAACCTCCTGAAATGGCTTCTCCAGTCTAACTCCTTTGTTTCCCAGAAGAGGAAGCTGAAACACATATCACATAGTAACAGAAGGAGAACAAGGGTCCTAATCGATTTTCAATGCCACCAGCAATGTCTGAGCCTATCAAGTTCTTCCAACCCATGACAACAGAAGATAGGACCACATTTTTTAAAAGTTTTGCTAATTTACTAGAGAAAAAAAAATCTCACCATTGTTTACTGGATAATTTATTAAAGAGGTTCATCTAAACTATCTTAGAAGATGACATGGATTTCTGCAGTCATTTGTCTGAAGAAAAAAAAAATCAATCAATTTGAAAACACAGGCTGGTTTAGCAGCAAACTCTAAACTCTCCAATTTCATTCAACCATGGTCTTCCTTTACTTTCCTCTTAGTTCTTAAGAAGACACCATTAAAAGCTTTAACAGGGTATTTTCCACTGCTCCTGCCTTTACCATAACCTGTAGACCAAGAGGCATTAAAGGAAAACCAATGAATTTTAGTTTTCCTTTCTCCTTTCAACTTAAGGAAATCTTATTTCCCATATTAGAAGTAGCATGACAGGGCACCTGGGTGACTCAGTTGGTTAAGCGCCAGACTTCGGCTCAGATCATGACCTCAGTTTGTGGGTATGAGTCCTGCATCAGGCTCTGTGCTGACAGCTCAGAGCATGGATCCTACTTTGTTTTCTGTGTCTCCCTCTCTCTCTGCCCCTCCCCTGCGTGCTCTCTCTCTCTCAAAAATAAACGAACATTAAAAAAACAAATTAGGGGCGCTTGGGTGGCTCAGTTGGTTAAGCATCCAACTCCAGCTCAGGTCATGATATCATGGTTCGTGAGTTGGAGCCCTGTGTTGGGCTCTGTGCTGACAGCTAGCGCCTAGAGCCTGCTTTGGATTGTGTCTCCCTCTCTCTCTGCCCCTCCCCCACTTGTGCTCTGCCTCTCTCTGTCTCTCAAAAATAAATGTAGAAAGAAAAAAAAAGGAGCAGTTTCTTTTTTTTTTTTAATTTTTTTTTTTAATGTTTTATTTATTTCCAGGAGAGAGAGAGAGAGACAGCGTGAGCAGGGGAGGGTCAGAGAGAGAGGGAGTCACAGACTGAAACAGGCTCCAGGCTCTGAGCTGGCAGTCAGCACAGAGCCCGACGTGGGGCTCGAACCCACGAACCGCGAGATCATGACCTAAGCGAAAGTCGGACGCTCAACCGACTAAGCCACCCAGGCGCCCCAAAAAAGGAGCAGTTTCTGAAAACTGTACCATTATTGACCCTAAATCCAAACAGAACACACAAAGCCAGAATAATGGTTTGAATGGGCTGTTCTAAAGATCTCTCATAATTCTCTTGTTTAACCCTCACACTATTAAATGAGGGAAAGACTACTGTAAGGCATAGAAAGATTAAGAAACTTGCTCAAGTTTACATACCTAGTTAAAGTGGCAGAGCTGGGATGTAAACCCAGGTGATCAGACTCTAGAACTAGTGCTCTACATCACTGCACCCTTTACAATCTGGCCCTAACTTAGATTTTCTACTTCATCTTTTGCCAATTCTACCCATGACTTCCAGGAAGCGTCTTCTATAAACTACCTCCAGTCTAGCCAGTTGAATGACTATTTCCATATCTTATAAACTGTATCTCTGTACCTGTTTATTATACATCTCTGCCGTCAGCTAACCTACAAATTCCTTGAGAGGAGGAATTGTGTCTTATCTGTCTTTGAATCTTTAACAGCCAAGCACAGTATCTGACACACAGTAGAAATCCCGTAAGTATAATCCCTCATGAACTCCCACATCCTGTATTCCTATTTCACAGAACTTAGTCTGCCCTGAATATTACTTTTTTGCTTAGGTGCTTTCTCTACCCCAAACAGCTTTCTTGCTCTTCTGACTGGCAAACTCCTAATGGTTTTTGAAGACCTAGTTCAAATGAACAGTGAAAAAAGAGAATAAAAGACTCAATTAAAAAAACTTTTTTGAGGTGCCCGGGGGGCTCAGTTAAGTGTCCGACTTCGGCTCATGTCATGATTTCATGGTTCGTGGGTAGGAGCCCTGCATCGGGCTCTGTGCTGACAGCTCAGAGCTTGAAGCCTGCTTCAGATTCTGTCTCCCTCTCTCTCTGCTCCTCCCCTGGTCATGCTCTGTCTCTCAAAAATAAATAAACATTAGAAGAAAGTATTAAAAAAAATAGTAACAGGGGCACCTGGGTGGCTCAGTCAGTTAAACATCTGACTTTGGCTCAGGTCATGATCTCGTGGTCTGTGAGTTTGAGTCCCGCATCAGGCTCTGTGCTGGCAGCTCAGGGCTTAGAGCCTGCTCTGGCTTCTGTCTCTCTCTCTCTCTCTGCCGTTTCCCCGCTCATGGTCTCAGTCTCTCAAAAATAAACAAACATTAGGGCGCTTGGGTGGCACAGTCAGTTGAGCGTCCGACATCGGCTGAGGTCATGATCTCACAGTTTGTGGGTTTGAGCCCCGCGTCAGGCTCTGTGCTGACAGCCAGCTCACAGCCTGGAGCCTGTTTCAGATTCTGTGTCTCCCCCTCTCTCTGACCCTCCTCTGCTCATGCTGTCTCTCTCTCAGAAATAAATAAAACACTTAAAAAAATATATTTTTAAAAAATTTAAAAACAGTAATAATTTTTTCTTCTTTGACATCTCTTTCTTGCCTAGAGGAATGATTTTTCCCTTTGGTTCCCATAGTATTTTTCTAAATACCTATCATAACACTTTCTAAGCTCCTTATAATTATTCCTGTTGATACTGAGTTCCTGCCATAGACTATGCACTCTCGAGTACAAGGAGAGTGTCCTATATATCTTTGTATCTCCAATGCTTAGCCTGCCTGGTACACAACTAACCCTCAATAAATATTTGTGGAATGTTGGGTAGCCTGGTTGGTGCAGTTAGTAGAGCATGTGACTCCTGATCTCAGAGTCATGAGTTCAAGGCCCATGCTACGTGCAGAGACTACTTTAAAATCAAAAAATTGTGAAATGAATAAAGTTGATACAAAATTAAGGTACAAACATTAGTTCTTAAGAGGAATAGCTAACCCACCATAAAACTGCTAGTAGCAGTAACTTCATCTAAGAGAGTAGAAATAAAGAGCTTTTAGTGTTAATTTTTTCAGGATATAATGTCTTCAAAGGAACTCACTTTATTTTTTTAAAAAAGATTTTATCTTTTTAAGTAATCTCTACACCCAACGCTGGGATCAAATTTATAATCCTGAGATTAAGAGTGGCATGGTCTACCAAATGAGTCAGCAAGGTGACCCTGGAACTCTTAAGTAGGAAAAGAGCTGAAGCTGGATGAAAATGGACCAGCTGATGAGTAAGGAGGATGAACTTGAGATCTAAGCTATGATAAGCAAATCTTTTTTTTAACGTTTATTTATTTTTGAGAGAGAAAAATAAATGGTGACCCTAAGATGGATCTCAATTTAATATAACTATCAAAGCATCTGTCCAAATGTTCTCAGGGGAAAGAATATAATTGTGCTGCATTCGCACGGGAACGAGGAGAAAAGTGCACTGTTCAGGGGTAGTTCCTATAAAGATGTGCAATGACTTGACCTGAATACGAACACTTACCTCAGAAACTCTTTGCTCTGTTCCCAGAGGTCTTGGGTCTCTTCTTTAGTCATGTGTTTGTCCAGGTTACACACATTAGGTTTCTGGGAATATAACTTAAGGCACTGCTTCACCCAGTGCCACTGGTACCCTGGGAGGAAGGGGTTTGGGATAAAGATAAATCCTACACAAAAGATGGGTGGGGAAAGAAGGAGAGGAGAAAATTCTCCATCAGTTATATTCAGATAATTTATTTTTGTTGATATCCTTATACCCATTACTATATTATTTATTCCCCATCCCCTTTTGCTCATGCTTCATGGCTTCCACATTTATAAGCAAATCTTCTCATTCCTATCCTCCAATTTTAGAGAAAGGGGAGAGGGAAACAAATTCTTAAGAGAAAGAAATATTCCACAACTATCAACTGTGTCACCCCTAAGCAAACTTTAGAACTGAAAATAACAAAAGTCACCCCTCAAATGCATCACGCATTTATCACTCAAGAGAGGAGGTAATTGCTTCCTTCAATTGTGGCCCTTGTGGTATCTTAGTGTTCCACCTCAGCCTTTTTTGTTTTCTAATATCTGCCTAACAACACTTATGTTAAATTCTTTCAGTTAAAATAACTAGTGTGATTTCTGCTTCCCGATTGAAATCTGACTGACAGACAGGGAAGAAAGATGATGTGTATATCCACTCGCATGGCATGATGCAAATACCTGCGTCACGTGTGCTGAAAAGATCTTCTGTGATCTGGAAAGTAATCTAATGTCACTTTTCTCCTGCGTATGGTTTTTAGGGTCTGGAAGGACCTAAGCATGCTTACAGATTATGAGGAAAGAACACAGAAAAGAGAAAATGAGGAGAGCAAGGTCTTGAAAGCTGGAAGAGGTAAAAGAAAGTGGGATCTTTTGGTAAAAAGAAAGAAGAAAGGTCAAGGAACTGGCTTTGAATGGGAGGAGCTTTTCTTCCTGTAAAATTGGAGGACAGGAGTGAGAACATTTGTTTCTGAACATAGAGACCACTTTTGCATTTCATGTACTGGCAAAATTCTCCAAATAATTTCAGAGGTGACAGGGGACTGTCAATATTTTGAGAGAGAGAGAAAAAATAAGATGAAAAACACCCCAACAACCTACCATCTATCAGCATTATTTCACAAAATAAAGATTATAACATTCCCCAAAATATCAGACTAAAGGAAGAATACCTCTTAGTGACAGGAAAATAAAGATCTCTTTGGATAGGCCACTCTAGGCAACTGCTGCCTTCCTTTAATGAATTAAAATTTGGCTTTTAATTTTCAAGCACTGATCTTAGGTTTGGACTCACAGAGTAACCCCAAATTAGTTTCTTATTCTTCTTCAAAAATACCTCTAGCTTTATAGTTAACATTTATTGCTCATTTCATGTGTGCCAGGCATGGACCAAAGTACTTTATATGTACTCGTGTTTGATCTTCATAATAATCTTACAAAGTTGGTAATGTTTTTACATACGTTTTACGCACTAGGAAACTGAGGCCAAGAGACTAAGAAACTTGCGCCAAGTCATAGAATGGAAGGTAGAGCCACAACATGAAGCCAGGCAGCCTCGAGTCAGAACCTAGGCCTTAACCAGCCCTTTGTGTGTACGACAACCTTTCAAGTGTTGCATGCTGTCAGGTTCCCTCTCAGGTTTACTCTTCCACAGACTTAGTCTTCAAACTCATGACCCTCCTGCTCATTCTTATAAGGACAGGCTGTGGTTGCTCAGGTTCCTTCACAACAAGCAGAATCCGGAAGTAAACACAATCCTTTTGATCAAGCCTGAATAAGAGGAGACTGTCATCTCCCATGTTCTGGACATTATACTTCTAGTAAGTGCAGCTTACAATGGCAGGGAAGATGGAATAAAGTTTCTAAGGACATAATGAGGCACCAACTCACAAAATGTGGCTTAAATGTGAAATCCTAGAAAACCTTTGGGCAGCAGAAAATGAGTGGGGTTGATAACACTGTAGTCTGAACTTTCTGTTCCCTTTTGTTAAGGGAAAAAGGCATAGCAACAGAGAAACACAGCTTTGAAAACAGGAGGTAGGCTTGAAAGGTAAAGGGCAGCCTTCAAGAAAAGTACATAAAAGACTGCTGGTGATGCACGTTCCTCATTTATCCAAATGGAGAGTCATGCTTTTGTACATAAAGCCATCATTTGACTCTTATTTATTTATTATTGTTCTTTTATTTTTGAGAGAGAGAGAGAGAGAGAGAGAGAGAGAGAGAGAACCCACACACAGCAAGGGAGGGATAGAGGGAGAAAGAGAATTTTAAGCAGGATCCATGCTCAGCACAGAGCCTGACATGGGGCTCGATCCCATGACCCTGGGATCATGAGCTGAGCTGAAATCAAAAGCTGGAAGCTCAACTGACTGAGCCACATAGGCGCCCCTTGATTCTTCTTTCACATGTAACTGAAGTGCATAAGGCCTTTTAAAGAAGTATTGAAGCTGTTATACTGTCCTATGTTATTAACCAATACATCAGTGATCACAATGTACTAAGAGCTGTAACATAGACCTGGCCCACTGCACAATGAAAATTAGTATTTCTTTTCAGGAATTTTTCTTGCTTTTAATTCGTATTTGAAATCACAGATACAATGTTAACTTAATGTTCTCTCCAAGAAAAAGGATGACAGGTAAAAGATATTTGGCTAAATAAGGCATTTCTGTATTTTCTAAATAGTTCATAATTATTAATCTACAATGGCCCCATGATCCTTAAAAAAAAAAAAAAAAAAGATTAAGGGCGCCCGGCTGACTTAAGCAGTAAAGCATGTGATTCCTGATCTTAGGGTTGTGAGTTCAAGCCCTATGTTGGGAATACTTTACTCAAAAAATAATAATGAAAACATTACCCATTCTTCATTATCATCTTAATTTCAGTATCTGTAAAGTGAGCTACCCAACATTACTGAAGTTCAAAATGCTAGATTATTTAGTTTATTGGGGTTTTTGATCTCATTAAGTGTAACACTTTCTTCAAAAGCTCAGCCTTAAGGACAGCAATAAATTTTTTTCCCTCATATGAGAACATAGTGATTTTGTGACTAGAGTAACCACTATGAATTATTCTATCATTCAAAGCAGTTCTTTTGCCAGAATAGGTGTTTGGAGTTATGGCAGGGAGCCTAGAGTAAACGTCCTTATTTTTTATTTGTACCTGGTGTGTCACTTCCTGCACTGTAAGGTAGGCACTACTGAATCCTGTTCTATCCTGCAGGAGTGTTAAGTAAACAGAAGTTTCAGATGAGACAGAATTTAAAAGGGGTTTGAGGGGCGCCTGGGTGGCTTAGTCGGTTAAGCGTCCGACTTTCGCTTGGGTCATGATCTCGCGGTTCGTGGGTTCGAGCCCCGCGTCGGGCTCTGTGCTGACTGCCAGCTCAGAGCCTGGAGCCTGTTTCAGTCTGTGACTCCCTCTCTCTCTGACCCTCCCCTGCTCACGCTGTCTCTCTCTCTCTCCTAGAAATAAATAAAACATTAAAAAAAATAAAAAAAAATAAAAAAAAATAAAAGGGGTTTGGGAGTGAAATATTTCCATGTTTACTTTCACCCTTTGTCTATTTACTTGCTTACAACTCTTCCCCATTCTCTTCACAACTCTGAAGTTAGACAAATGATTACATGATCTTGTCTTCTGGGGTCAGCGGCACTCACCAGGGTAGCCTTGGAGTCCATAGGCCTGCCACTTGCTTACTGGCTGAAGTCCTGCTCTATGTGCATCATGGTCACTGACTGAGGACACGCTCAGCTGAGATCTGATCACCTGACAGGAAGGAAACAGAAGTCGGAGGGCTAAAGCTACTTTGCAGGTCAGTCCTTAGAATCTCAAATTTCTAAAGACATTTATGGTATGAGGCAAAATTCAGAGTCTGAAATCTGGGCTCCTAAACTTAGTTCTACCACTTACTTGATGTAAGACTTAGTTAAGTCGCTTCTTAGAGCCTCAGTTTTCTCATCTATATACTAACAAACACTAGAAAATAATATACAATTAAGCAGTAACGAGAAGAAGGCTGATTTGGGCCTTCAAGACTACCTTTCTGTATGACACCACACTTTTGTGATTTCTTATGACTCTAAATCACAAAAGGTGTTCGGTGTACTGCAATACCCTTAGTCAACATGCTGCCCACCTCAGTTCAGGCTAATAATTCTTGATGCACTTGTATACAGTTGGTGCTTAAACAGACCAATGAAGAACATCAGGCAGGGCAGGGTAAGAGAATGGAAAGAGAGTGCTCTGACCAGAAGGAATAAATGTTTCAGTAAAAAACTGGAAACCCTTTTTGCTCAAAGTACACTATTTATTCTCTTTTAGATGAAACTTCATAATGAAACTCAGAGCTTCTGCCTTTGTGAATTACTTTGAAATTAAATTTTCCAGGGGCTCATGAAGTTTCCTTGCATATAAGACTATCTTACAGATGGCTCATTAAATTGGTTGAGATCCAATATGCAGTTACTAAAGTAAGGACCTTTAAAATCAAAAATCTTTTTTTATTCTTCCACTAATAATAAACTTAGGATCTCACTTGCCTTAGAATACAACAAATGTTCTCTTCCAAAAAGTTATGATCTCTTATCCTATTAACTTCACCGAGTGTAGAGATTTCCAGAAAAAAACCACCAACAAGTAGCTGGTGTATTACTAGTTTCTGTAATAAAATGGCTACCTGGAACTCTGAGAGTCCTAACCTGCTAATTTTTCCAGATACTTATGTTTTAATTTTAAACATTTTGTAACAATTTCTTAAATAGACCATATTTAGTAATGTACTGTAATTCAGCAACACTCCCATAGTTAAAGTAAGTTTGTGGATCTATTCTCCACCCTAAGCTAAACTAAACCTCTAAGTTAAAAAAAAAAAAGTCCTTCTGCTTCTTCCGTTGCCTGTTAGCCATCACATTCTCCACTGCTCATCAGCTGCTCTCAGAGCAACTTTCTTCTCCAACTTGCACTGAGCTGGGAAATGAAATACTGACATTTTTATGTATTCAATGGATAGTGTACCTATTGAATGCTTACTGTTTCAGATAGTGAACTAGACACAATGTTCTATTCTCATGTGGCTTATATTCTAAAAGTACTGCAGCAAAATATAGACAAAAGGAGCTGAATGAGGGCCTGTCCCATGTACATTATTTTTAGAGTTCAGATTTTCTGTATGTTATTTTGACAACTCTAAGACCATCTTTGGTAACAAATGAAGTTCCTAAGAAGCTAGGTTCTGGATGAATATGATGTTAATATAGCATTCAAATTTTATTGAGAACTATTACTAAGCTTAGACGGAATGTTCCACCCAGCCATCTGTGGTCAACACCAAGGGCAAATTAAGGGATTAGGGATCGTCAGTGTTACAGCGATTATAAAGAAATTATCCATTACACTATAGTCGTGATTCTCCCTGTGCCTCCTGTCCTCTTTATGTTACTTTTCCTACCTTCCGTGGGGAAAGGTAGAAATAGTCGATAGTGCTTGAATTGAGATGATCTCAATCTTTCAATGCCCACTCTAAGAGGCCCGGAGACGACAGGGACCTGGTTTTACGGACAACGACTTAACTGACAAAATCGATCCCCCTCAGTCCTGGCGATATTCGGGTGGTTGTTTTTTTCAAGCTGCAAAGCGCTTCCCTACCGTCTAAGAATACGGCTTATGGGCTTTCACACAAATTGAAGTCGAGATGCAAACGGGCATTTAAAGTTAGGAATGAACACCAATTCCCAGGCATTCTTTGAGGTCGCAGCCAGGAAAGGCTGCACGGAGTAAACCGACAGTACAGCTCTTCACCGCCGAAGTGTGACAATTCAACTCCGCACCCATGAAGGGCAGGGATTACTCAATGATACTCAGCGAAAAGACAGCGAAAAGAGGTGAGAAAGGCCCCGAAGACCCTCAAAAAAGCGAGGTGAGGCGACCGGTGATGCGCGCCGCTCCTCTGTCCGTACCTTGCGGGCACCAGGCCCCGTGCCGCGGGCTGTATGGGCTGCCGAGAAGTCAATGACCGCTCCCAGGTCTGCGGTCCCGGGGCGGCTCTGACGGTAGAAGCGGAAAAGTTTCCGAAAGGCGTCCTCCCCTGGCTCTGTCGCCAACGACACTACAGACCCCACAGCAGCCGCCATTTTCCCCATCTCGTTGCCCGGCCTCTTCTCACCCGGAAGCAGAGTGCCGCGCTCCGGAAGAGGTTCTTCCGGGGTCGTGACCACTGGTCACAGAGGTCTTTAATTTAAAGATGGCGGCCTCGGCAGTGAGGGCCGCTATGGCGCTGCGTGCGAGCGCTAACCGGCCGGTAGCTTTCGTCAGAAAAATTCCCTGGACCGCAGCCTCGAGTGAGTGATGGAGACGTATTAGGGGAAGAAGTTTTAGGCTCAAGCGATCCTCAAAAGCACTGCTCTTGGCGGAACGCTTAAATCAGCGTGGTGGCTGGATTAAGAGCTGTTGCTCCTGAGCAGGCCAGTGAGCAGATTTTTTTTTTTTCCAATTAATTGTTTAGGGATGTCCCTTGAGCTTTTGCGGCATGTATCCAGGGTCTCCTGCCTGTCGGAGTGATTTGGTAGAACGGTTCCTTACTTGAAAAGGTTAAGATGTACGATTTAGAAGGGATTGTTTTGATTGCGGTGTGGAGGATGGAGTCACAAGGAGACGAACTAAAAGGCAAATACAGTAATTTAGTTCAAAGATGAGGACCTGAAATAGGGTAGTGGTAGTAAGACGGGTCAGATCCACTTATGTTAAAACAAAATCAACGGCTCTTCGCGATGGTTTGAATGTGGGAAGAGTACGCAATGAAGGAAACGGAAGAAAAACTTGCAGGTTTTCAGCGTTGGTGAATATCCTGGTTATAGTGTAGGAGAAGCAGGTTTAAAGAAGATGAGGAAAGTTTAAATGGGTTGAGTTTAAGAAAAACCTGTGAAGTCTGCGTCAGCAATTGGATAGAGGAGATTGTGTATCAATTGAGAAGTGCCCTCTTAAACCATACTGCTTAGGTTAAAATTCCACCTCGGTCATTTAGTAGTGCAACACAAAGGGAGGTAATTTGGGAAAAGGACTCACTTCTGTAATTCAGTTTCATCTGTTAATTGGAGTCGCTGTTACCTTCCTCATAGGATTTTTGATTGGGTTAAAATGAGTATATGTAAATCGCTTAGGCCTGTGCTAGATACATAGTAAGTGCTCAATAAATGACAGTTATTTTCATGATTACTGTAATTGAAGCTCGGGGGAGAGACCTAGGCTGGAGATAGAGGGTTGGGAGTAATCAGTATTGAAATCTCTCAACCAACATTGATTTTTGTTAAGTTGCAGTTTTGAGAAAAGGTTTTTATATTTTACTTACCAAAAATTAAAAACCCACGGTCAGTTTTCTCTGTTTTCATGTGTCAGGTCATCTCTCTTAAACAAAAGAATGGAACTGGGATTACTCACCTTTTAGTTTTTGTGGCCCATGTGTGGGTAGTGGAATGGAAAATAGATCGGTTTGTGCCTTAACCTTTCAATGTGTGGCAGGTGAAGACCAAGCTAGTACAATGTCTTGCTTAGGCCCTGTGAAACAGTGTAAAGGCTCAGAGGCAGGTTTACAGACCATAATGGGTTGGTTAAAAACTTTTACAAAGAGTCTATGTCACATACAACTTTGAAACATTCTCTCTTAGTTCAGCCATTCATTCAGCAAATATTTAAGGAGTGTTTGTGGTGGGCGTTGTTCTTGGTGCTTGTAGCTGTTTTCCCTTAACAGTTATAGGTAATTTGGGAAGAGGGTCACCTTGCGGAATTAATTTGTTTTGGAAGTCAATGTTTTCTAGAGCTTTTAATACCTGGTTTAGAACATGTATATTTAACACTATTTTGTTTATTCTCTAGTAACATGGTCTCTGAGGTCCTGATCCTGCCAACTGATTTGACCAACAGAGCTCTTAAGAAATTTAGTTCCTGTGGGTTGTTGAAGGATTACTAGACATTTATTCATTCATCAAATATTGCTCTACTGTGTATGAAGTACTGTTGACATAGTGGACTCAACACTCAGGGAAGTTGTGGTGATGCGGTGTGGTGTGGAGACTTCCAACAGATACAGGCAGTTGTTGAACCAGTGAGGTTTAGATGTACTAGGGGAAGTAACCAGGTAATATGAAATATAAATCAGTGAAAGTACAGACACTGTTGTTCAGAAGAGACCGTGTAGTTTTTGATCTTTAAGATTACTGTGCATCTTCGAGGACTCACAGGAGTAAAGATAAAACATTGTTTTGTATTGCAGTACATACCCAATAAAATAATATTCAGTGGATATATTTGGTTTGAGTCTTGAAGGATAATTACAATTTAGGCAGGAAGAGATAGGATTACTGACATAACAAGGGGGAAAGAACGATTAACAAAGATGGAAATCCACAGGACACACAGAACTTCATTTGCTATACTGGAGAGTATCTGTGGGCCAGCAATGGGAAGTAAGACAGGAAGGGTAAACAGGGTCATCTCAACAAATTTTAAAGTATCAGCTATTTAACTGAATATAAACTTTATGGAAGGCAAGTAAATTGAGCTTTTATTTGAAAATCTCTAATATGGCTAAACAACATACTGTAGTTTGTCTTCTTTGTGAATTTCTCACAAGGATTGTTATCCATGCACCTAGCACTGTAACTGATGAAGATAGTCCTCTGCTGGGGATGAAGACTACAGTCCATGCAGCAGTTTATCTGTGCGTGTCCCTACACACACTCTCCCCAAATCTGGTACATTGCAGCTGTATAGAGATGGTTCTCTTTTTATTTTTTAATTTTTTAGTTTTTTTGTTTATTTTTGAGAGAAAGAGTGCAAGTGGGGGAGGGGCAGAGAGAGGAAGACACAGAATCCCAAGAAGGCTCCAGGCTCTGAGCTGTCAGCACAGAGCCGGATGTGGGGCTTGAACTCACGAACAGTGAGACCATGACCTGAGCCAAAGTTGGATGCTTAACCAACTGAGCTACCCAGGCGCCCCTGTAGAGGTGGTTCTTGACTTACAGTGGTTTCATTTACAATTTTTTGACTTTACAGTGGTGTGATAGTGATACACATTCTGAAGAAACTCTACTTTGAATTTTTATTTTTTTTTTCCTGCTAGTGAAATGCAGTATGATACTCTTGTGATACTAGGCGGCAACAGCAGCAAAATGCAGTCCCAAGTCAGCCATGTGATGACGAGGGTAAATAACTGATAGACTTAATAGCTGTTCTGTGCCCATACGACCGTTCTGGTTTTCATTTTCAGTAGTCAGTAAATTACGTAAGAAATTCAACACTTTATTATAAAAAAGGCTTTGTGTTAGATGATTTTGCCCGACGGTAGGCTAATGTAAGTATTCTAAGCATGTTTAAGGTAGGCTGGTCTAAGCTATGCTGTTCAGTAGGTTAGGTGGATTAAATGCATTTTCAACTTATGATAGGTTTATCAGCTGTAACCCCATCATAACTTGAGGAAGTTATGTAGTTAATACCATAGCTGCTTTCTAAATCTTAAGGCTTCAAGGAAATGCAAAGTAGCTCCTGTTACAAAATGTTTGGGAACTCTGGGTCCTCTTTTGCTTTCTACCTACAATCTAGGATGGAAGATACAAAATATATTAATTCCTTTTTTTTTTTTTTTTTTTTAAGTAATCTCTGTGCCCATCATGGGACTTGAATTCACAACTTCGATTTCAAGAGTCACATGCTTTACTGACTGAACCAGCCAGGTACCCGAAAATACATGAACTACTTTTAACATGTTTTCTCCTCCTATACAGGTGAGCTGAGAGAACACTTTGCACAGTTTGGCCATATACGAAAGTGCGTTTTACCTTTTGTGAGTATTCTCTTTAAAAAAAAAATTATCCTTTCATCCTTGATCCTCAGATTTTATCCTTGAATTCTTGACTTTTTGTCAAAACATATCTAGTTGTATGACTTTCTAATGAAGTAAAGCTGTTCTGAATCTTTATTGATAAAATTATGGGTGATACTGATTAAGAAGTAAAAAAAAAACTTATACTGCGCATAACATATTACCACAGGGACTCAAAACAACGTGCATATAAGTTACCTCACAGTTTCTGCAGATCAGGGATCTGGGCACAGCCTTGCTGGGTCCTCTGTTCAGGGTCTCACATAGCTGCAGGCCAGGTGTCATCTGGGGCTTTGGTCTCATCAGAGCCTCAACTGGGAAAGACTGATGTCCAAGATCCCTCAGGTTGTTGGCAGAATTCATCTTTGAACTGTTGGACTGAGGTATCTACTGTTTTGCTGGCTTTCAGCTTGTAGGGACTACCTGAAGTTCCTTGTTACCTGGGAGGTCTGTAGGCTCTCCCAGCATGACAGCTTATTTCTTCAAAGTCAGCAGAGGAGTTTATCTCTCTAGTCTGTTAAGTCTGTCTTAGAACATAGTCATGGGAGTGGCATCCCATCACCCTTGTTAAGTAACCTGATCAGGGAAGCAAGATACCATCATTTTTGCTATATTCTTTGGTTAAAAGCATGTCACGGGTCCCACACACCCTCAAGGGGAAAGGGTTATACGAGGGTAAGTTGGTGGGACATGTATAGATCACGGGGCCATCTTAGAATTCTGCCCATTGCAGTATTGTAATACGGACTTGATACTTACTAGAGGATGATTTTATCTTAAAATTAATTGGTGGAGGGGCTCCTGGGTGGCACAGTTGGTTAAGGCATCCAACTTTGGCCCAGGTTGTGATCTCACAGTCTCCGAGTTAGAGCCCTGCGTTGGACACTGTGCTGACAGCTCAGAGCCTAGAGCCTGCTTCGGATTCTGTCTCCCTCTCTATCTCTGTCCCTCCCCATCTCATGCTCTGTCTCTCTTGTCTCTTAAAAATGAATAAACGTTAAAAAAAAATTAAATAAATTTTTAAAAACTAACTGGGAGAATATCTGTTTCAATCTTTATCCTTATTAAGTTGAATGCCTTTTTTTCTTTTAGTGTTTTTATATTTGTTATATTTCCTTTTTTAAAACTTTTTTTAATGTTTATTTTTGAGAGAAAGGGAGAGAGAGACACAGTGTGAGCGGAGGAGGGGCAGAGAGGGAGATGCAGAATCCAAAGCAGACTCCAGGCTGTGAGCTGTCAGCACAGAGCCTGATGTGGGGCTTGAACTCATGAACTGTGAGATCATGACCTGAGCAGAAGTCAGATGCTCACTCGACTGAGCCACCCAGGTTCCCCTCCTTTGCTTTCTAAGGAATGTTTAGGAATCAGTTTATAAATTTGTTTTGCTTTATTCTGGGCTGTTTAAATTCTTAACCCTTGGTTTAATGTTAGTTGTTCTTTTTTTTTTTTTTTTTTCTTTTTTTTTTTTAATGTTTTATTTATTTCTAGGAGAGAGAGAGACAGTGTGAACAGGGGAGGGTCAGTGAGAGAGAGAGAGTCACACACTGAAACAGGCTCCAGGCTCTGAGCTGGCAGTCAGCACAGAGCCCGACGCGGGGCTCGAACCCATGAACCGCGAGATCATGACCTAAGTGAAAGTCGGACGCTTAACCGACTAAGCCACCCAGGCGCCCCTAATGTTAGTTGCTTTTCAATGATCTCATGGGTTACTCCTATCTGTTGCTAGTGAGGGTATAGGGAAGCTGGCACTAAAATTGCTCATAAGTTTACTTCATTTCTGAAGGGTAGTTTGGCAAAATAAAAACTCAGAATTTGTATTTGCTTTTATCTAGCAATTCCATTTTTAGGCATTTATTCTGCGGAAATGGTGTGCGGAAATCGGTCACTAATAACTGGAAAGGGATGCCTCTGTGGCTCAGTTGGTTGAGCATCTGACTCTTGATTTCGGCTCATGTCATTATCCCAGAGTTGTGAGATCGGGCTATGCACTGAGCATGGAGGCTGGTTAAGATTCTCTGTCTCTCCCTCTACCCCTCTCCCCTGCTCACACACTGTCTCTCTCAACTAAAGTAAATTAAAAAAAATAGTAATACTACTGGAAAGAACCTAAATGTTTATCAGTGGGATTAAATAGATATTTATTGATACAATGGAGTTTTATGTAGTTGATTAAAAGAATGAGGCACATGTATTACTGATATGTTTCTATAAGCTTAAAAAGTACAATTTTACAAAGAGTATGAAATTTGTGTTTTTTTGAAGAGCATTAAAAAAATTTTATCCAAAAATTTTATCCACATTTTTTTTTTGGTGGCCATTTCCCTCTTAGAAGTATAAATAAAATAATTAGGACTTGGTGTTACCAGATCTTAGATTTAAACAAAAGAAGGTTTTGATTCTTGGTAAAACTAAAATATAACAGGAAAACAGTTAGTTTCTGGTAAACAAATTCATGTAATCAAGTTAGAAATCCAGGTTCCTGTTTTAGCTACGCCTTACCTGAGTTTTATACAAAATATTTTTTCAAATGTTTATTTTGAGAGAGAGAGAGTGCAAGGAGGGGAAGGGCAGAGAGAGAGGATGAGAGAGAATCCCAAGCAGGCTCCACGCTCAGTCGTGCAGCTTGATGTGGAGCTTGATCTCATGACCTGGAGAGCATGACCTGAGCCCAGATTAAGAGTTGGACACTTAACTGACTGAACCACGCAGGCGCCCCCAAACACAAATTTTTTAAGGTGTTTATAGAAATTATCATAAGGGGTAGAGGAGAAAGTGTATTTTTCTGAGGTAAGGAGTGAATCACTGGGATATTACCTGAAACTTCATGCAGTTTAGGTTTATACTTAAAAAGTAACCTTTTAGGAGTGCCTGGGTGGCTTCGTCAGTTGAGCCTTGGACTCTAGATTTCAGCTCAGGTCACCATCCCAGGGTCCTGGGACCAAGCCCTATGTTGGCCTCTACTAACCCTAACTGAGCATGAAACCTGCTTAAGATTCTCTCTCTGGGGCGCCTGGGTGGCTCAGTCGGTTGAGTGTCCGATTTCAGCTCTGGTCATGATCTCATGGTTCGTGGTTCGGGCCCTGTGCTGACAGCTCAGAGCTTGGAGCCTGATTTGGATTGTGTCTCCATCTCTCTCTCTCAAAAATAGATAAACATTAAAAAGAAAAAAAAAAAAAAGATTCTCTCCCTCCCTCCTGTACCTTACTCTCCCACTATTTCTCTCTTTAAAAAGTCACTTTTTAAATATAGGGGCAGTTTTTTAGAATTTGGTTTGAGTTTTTTAGAATTAGAATGTGGTCTGGAACACAACATAACTTTGTAACAAGATTGATGATGATGTACACTGAGTGAATAGACATCTCTGTATCTGTTCTTATTTGGGTGGGGAGGGACAGGAAGAGAGAGAATCTTAAGTCGTCTCAATGACCAGCACAGAGCCCAATGGCAGGCTTGACCTCACAACCTTGAGATCATAACAGGAGCCAAAATCAAGAGTTGGATGCTTAACGGACTGAGCCACCCCAGGGACCTCTGTTCTTTAAATAGTAGTGCTGGTGGGGTGGGGGCAGGGTGCTCCCAAGCATACTAGAATCTTTTCCACATAAATTCCACTAGAAAGATTCCACTAGAATCTTTACCTATACACGTGCTGATGTATAGGTTGGATGATAAGCACTCTTGTCTTTTGCACAAGGGGAAGTAGCATTACCTCGGAATCCGGAGCTAGGTAAATAAGGGTAATACTGTATATATATATTTTTTTTCCTATTTTTCATTAGGAGTATTGAGTATGTGATTGTAATGGTAGTGGTGGTAATGAGAGTAATTGGTCTCCAAAATTACCAGAAATGCACCTAGATTTTGAGGCTTAATTTTTTAGTTTCTAAAAGTGAGGAAGTTAGAAATAGAGTACTGTATTTCTTTATGTGATTAAAATTTCCCTATTACTGTTAGTGTGGTTTGTATCTTGAATGATAAAGAAACTTTACTACCCATATTTTACTTCTCCAGTGGCAGCAGAAAAGCAGAATGTTAAGACTAACACAGGGGTAAGCCTTTTGTAACTAGGAGGCATTAAAGGAAGGTTTTTTTTTTTTTTTTTTTTTTACATCTATTAATGTTAGTTATCCCATTTTGGCAGATGAAAAGTTGGTAGTTTGTTTTGGAGCTCATGTTAACTTTCCCAAATTCATGATTAATCTCTTCCTACATTTTGAGTTTTTAGGACAAAGAAACTGGATTTCACAGAGGTATGGCCTGGATTCAGTTTTCTTCAGAAGAAGAACTTCAGAATGCATTACAGCAAGAAAACCATATTGTTGATGGAGTAAAGGTAAATATTTTTCTGTATAACGTCATGAGCATTCTATGGATCAGTCAGTAGGTCAGAAGTATGGAATCTCCCAAGGTCTTTGGAAGATTTAGAACTAAGGTTCCCTTAGTATTGGTTAAAGAGTGGTGGGGGTGGGAGAGTGCCAGTTCTAAGGTAGTAGAGGAAGACCCTGTAATGGTTAGCAAGGGGCCTCTAATGTAGAGCAGTGGGAACAGGAGTCTACTGACAAGATAGTGAAGGGGTTGCAATTCTGCCCTTTCCACTTACCATGCAACCTTGGGTCAAAGCAGTTGATTTTAAGAATAGGGGCGCCTGGGTGGCTCAGTTGGTTAAGCGTCCGGCTTCGGCTTAGGTCATGATCTCATGGTTCGTGGATTTGAGCCCTGCATCGGGCTCTGTGCTGACAGCTCAGAGCTGGAGCCTGTTTCAGATTCTGTATCTCCCTCTCTCTTTGACCCTCCCCTGCTCATGCTGTCTCTCTCTCAGAAATAAATAAAACAAAAAAAATTAAAAAAAAAGAACAGGGAACAACTAACATCCTCTTGACTTATTGCTGACTCCATAATAAACAGGCAGTCTTAGGGGGCAGTTTTTAGTTGTGATGTTTTGCAGATAGTGTCTTACAATGCTTATTTGATTTTTTTCAGCTCTCCATTCAAGCTCAAAGACCAAAAATTTTGCAAGGGGATCAAACATCTGATGAAGAAAAAGATTTTTGAGACTATTGCTAGCTATCAAATAAAGGAAACAAAATTGAAAATTTTGTCTAAATGTTTTTATTTGAAACAAGTAGTTGCACCAAGCAAGAGCCTGCTTTCCCCATTCCAAATGAAAACTGAGCTCAGTAGGGGCAGGGGTCATTTGGCAGGACAGTTGTAGTATGTGAACATCTTTCTACTCGCTGTGGTTGGGGCAACTATTCATCAGCAGTCATTTTTACACAAAATATTATCCCCAAAGTACTAATGTCACACAAAAGGAAGTGGTCTCATTTCATGTGTGGGGCAGTGTGTTCTATAAATGCCAAAAGGTAGGAGAAGCACAAACACAACCCACTGTTTAAAAAAAACTAAATAGTTCAAAGAATTTTCCACCCCACCCCCCCCTTACTCCCATAATAAAAAGTAGTGCTGGGATCTGACACCCAGATTTGGTTTTTCTCCTGGCCATTTACAGTGTTTCCCCATCTGACTTGCATCATTAGGGTTACAGATAAAAGTTCATTGACTTTCAAGAGCAGTGTATCTACTCCTTCCTCCTCTTCTTGCCTTCATGCTCATGTTCCTTGGGGCGGCTGCTGTCTGAGGGTCTTTTAGAGCCACCGTGCTGTTTGGCTTCTTCCAAAAACTTGTCCAAACCAAAAGGATCTTCCTCAAACTGAACTGGTCCTTCTCGGCCTCTTTGCCTACGGTCTGAACCAGAAAACTCCTTATCGGGAACAAATCTAGGGAAAAAGAAAAAGGAGTATGAACCACTCTGTTTTTACTAGTGCAAACACTGAAACTGAGCTGTCTGCATTGGTACCTGTTGGTCTTTATTCTGGCTTCTAGGTCATCTCCATACATGTCTTTGTCCAGATTTTTACTGGGCCTGTAAATATTCTGGGCCATATCTTTGCCACCTCTCCAGGCTTGATCATAAACGTTATAAATTTCATCTTCTCCACCTGCGAAACCACTGTCCATACCCTGTGGAAAAAGTACATTAAAAGTTAACATTTTCAGCAATCTGAAGTGTGAATTAAAATCTTCATTAAAAAAACAAAGTCCATAAACTTTTATTCTTATCACCTTTGGTCCTCAGATTAAATAAAGTGCTAATTAACAATTCAGGACTACTTTAGTGAAGTAGTCCTTAAACTTGGGGGATAGTAGTATAAGCAGGTACTTGACAATTTGAATTTGTACAGACAGTGGCAAGAAGAGGAAAGAATTGTAAAGCAGCATCTACCTAACGTCACTCATTTAATTAACAAGTTCTGTGTCCAATGTGGGGCTTGAACTCACAACCTGACATCAAGAGTTGGATGTTGTAGGGGGGAGGGGGGGATGGGCATGGAGGAGGACACTTGTGGGGATGAGCACTGAGTGTTATGTGGAAACTAATTTGACAATAAACTATTTGTTAAAAAAAAAAAAAAAAAGAGTTGGATGTTGTATAGACAGACGTCCCTATATGATTTCATTTAGTATAATAAATGTTACACCCCTTAACTCCCTGAGAACATAACTGTTTCAACAATAAGGCTCTTAATGAAAATCCCAAGACAACAAGGAACTTGTTTCATATATTTGAATGGTTCCTTAATATGGGGTTGTGCTTTTTTAGAAAAAAATTTATTACAACTTTGAAATAATTTAAGCTTAAGCTTGTAAGAGGTGATGGTCATAAATATTTACTTATGTGGAACTTTCATGCCTAACCCCTTTCCTCATCAGGGTGGTAAATTACTACTGCAGAGTGTTTAAGAACACAAACTTTGCAATCAACACAGCCCATGTTTGAATCTTCTATTAGTTTCTAGCTAAACCTCTACGTGTCTCAATTTCCTCATCTATAGAGGTTATAATAAATAGTATGAAGTCATAGGGTTTTTGTAAGGATTACATGAGATAATACAAATAAAAGAACAATGCCAGGAATGTAAAATGCCTAAGTTATTATTAAACTAAAAGAGCTTACTCAAATGCTACCTTCAAATCTCCCTGAAGCCTCCAAGTCATAACAAACTTCCCTTCTATATCCCAGTAGAACTTCATTTATATGTTTATGTTTTTATTAAAGCCTGCCTTGTCTTTACACACATCTGTCTTTTCCAGTAGACTTGAAGGTTCCTTGAGGGCACAGCACATCTATCTCTGATCTCACGGTCTTATGCACAATAAATAATGTTGGGTGGATTAAAACATTAAGATACTTCTTCACTCCTAATGTGTCCTAGCTAGTTAATAACAGTAGGTTATTAGAAATCAGATTTCCTGACAGCTAGTCTAGCACTTAAATTTAGTTTTTCAGCTTCATCTTTTAAAGGTCTCAAGTTTATGTGATTCTATAGCATTAAAAAAAATTCTTTCTTCAAAGATCAAAAATCCCAAGAGATAATTTTGTAGAACACTGGCTCTAGTTTAGAAATAAAAGACTGATATATTAATTTTTTTAAAAATCAACTAATTTCTTTCATTTTCTACTAGTGTCTTAAATCTTAGCCAACTGTCAGAGGGCAAAATCAGAGTTGTTTCATCCTACTACATCAAATAAGATGAAATAAGATATAGCAGCTCTCTAGTTTATAGCACACAACTTGTAAGATTTTTCTCTCATTATGCCAGCATACCTTACTCAGGTCGATCCAAATCTATGATATGTTAATTTTGTTTTCCCTGAGGACTGTATTCTTATCAACACTTAAGACATCTGATATATTTCTAAATTCCTTGTACCTTGGACTGGTTGAAGAGCCTTTGGTCATACTGAACTTCGTTGGATGTCCGAGGATTGGGTACACCAAGAGCAATGACTTCACTGATATCTCGATTTTCATTTCTCTGCAGTTTTGACCTGTTTCAAAATACAATGTCATTGACTGAAAATTCTTCACAGATAAGCTGAATTTCAATTTCAACATAACCAATCTCAGAAGCAAAGTTAATGAGCATATCTCGTTTGTATCTTGTGAACATGTATTCCCTGATAATGCATAATTGGGCTGGCAGTCTTTACAGCACTTCAGAGGTGTGATTATTAGAAGAGGTGGGGTTTTACAATCAGGCCTTCCTGTTACATGAAAAGAACTGTCAAGAGACTCACTCTTGACACGAGTGTTTAATACAAGAAATCACCTTATGAAAAGAAAAAAAAAAAAATTACCCCATAGAGCATGCTGAGATAGGAAATTGCTACAGTCTATATTTGCTATTATGGGGGGGGAGGGCTGGATGCAAATTAGATGTATCATATGAATCACTGTCAATAAGCCAGAATCAGTTCTTTACCTGAACCACATTTAGTAATTCATCCTATTAGAATTTTGAGGAAAACATGTCAATGACTGGATTACTCAGTATGATTTTCAATATTCAGATTATTCTAATTTCCCTGCTGTTTCAGTATGTATGCAATCTACATCATAATGAAACCATGGTAACTGTCATCACTTATTTTACCAGAAGCTCTCAGGTCTATTTTTTTTGATAGAGAGACAGAGCGCAAGCCGGGAGGGGCAGGGAGAGAGGGAGACACAGAATGTGAAGCAGGCTCCAGGCTCTGAGCTGTCAGCACAGAGTCCAACACTGGGCTTGAACTCATGAACCATGAGGTCATGGCCTGAGCCAAAGTCAGACGCTTAACCAACTAAGCCACCCAGGTGCCCCGAAACTCAAGTCTTAACATGATTTCTATAGACAACCCAATTTTCACCCAATTCTAAGTTTACAGCCTTTCTACATTATCAATTCTCATAGCCACTTTACTGGTTTTAAGGGCTCAATTTATCTACAGAGCCACTTTGACTTTTTACAGCTTAAGAATTTCAGGGGCGCCTGGGTGGCTTAGTCGGTTAAGCGTCCGACTTTCGCTTGGGTCATGATCTCGCCGTTCGTGGGTTCGAGCCCCGCGTCGGGCTCTGTGCTGACTGCCAGCTCAGAGCCTGGAGCCTGTTTCAGTCTGTGACTCCCTCTCTCTCTGACCCTCCCCTGCTCACGCTGTCTCTCTCTCCTAGAAATAAATAAAAACATTAAAAAAAAAAAGTTTAAAAAAAAAAAAAAAAAGAATTTCAAAGCAAGAGTATCCTTAATTGTGCACTTTCACATTTCATTCCAATCTCTTCTATATCGCATATTTACGCACAATTTGAAATTCAGATTTTCTGCTTCTCCAGGGCTTCACTTACCCAGGGAGATGAGCTATAGCATTAAATAACAAAGACTACCACCTGTAGGAATCTTTTTCATGTTTAAGACATGACTTGAGAACAAAATGGATTTTATCGATAGCTCACAAAATTATGAGAGTGTAGAAAACTGCTCATATGGAAAGGCAGTGTTTCACATAGGGTTAAATGAGGGTTGCATTTAACCCTCAACCAAAATTCAGGTCTTAGCCTTTGGTGAACCATAAACTTTATCAATCCCTCTTTAGCCCAATTCCCCTTACATGTATTTCATTTGTTTCATGCAAACTGTTATTAACAGTGCTCCGTCCATTTTCCCAAGTAATTTTATATGGGAGCTCTGTCTTTAAATTTTAAGTGAACTGCCCATGAGAAGAAGCTTTCACTTCTCACAAAACCAGCTATTATCCCCCACTATATTCAGAACAGTCCGCTGCCTATAGGTGGATCTCAATGAAACTACAGACGCTTCGGGGCACCTGGGTGGCTCAATTCATTAAGCGCCTGACTCTTGATTTTGGCCCCAGTCATGATCTCAGTTAATGAGACAGAGCCCCATGTCAGGCTCTGTGCTGACAGCAGAAGCCTGGTTGGGATTCTCTCTCTCTGCCCCTTCCCCAACTCGCACACGTATGTGCTCTCTCTCAAAATAAACATTAAAATAATAATAATAATTTTTAAAAACGTACAGAAGCTTCTTCCCTGCCTGGAGGAATAGGCACATGGTAAGTTTGCCACATCATTTGAAATAGGAAAAGAACAGACTAGAACAATTCTATCAGCTACCTTCACAAACATGATCTAAACTCCCTTTTCTATATCCCCCATCATTTGCAATTCTAGCTGACTCTACACATCTACAGGGTGATGAGAAAAGATTACTTCCAGGGACAGTCAACTCTTCTGCTAAGAAAAAGTAAATGGTTTAGTGTGAGAAAATAAGTGGTGATTTAGTAAGTTATCAAACTAAAAACGAAAGGAAGAGAAGCAAAACTGGGCCCAGGGGACTAAATCTTCTCTCTAAAAGGTTCAGAAAAGCCACTCCTCATAATTCGTATTTATCTCAAATAGCACCTACCTCTTATCAGGAGCTGCCCTGGAAAGATTCCGGTCGTGCTGTCTCTCTTTTCGTCTATCATGCCGGATTTCATCCCTCTCACGTGCCTCTCCATCCTCTGTGTGAACAAAGTCAAAAATTATTTCATCACTATATTACTGATTAATATCTACAACCAGAGAATATTCATTAACCTACAACCGAAAATTCCACGAATTTCTTTATAGTCACATTCAGCCCTTTTAACTTACCTGCAATTAATTTAAATCCAACAGTATTGATCTAATTTTTAAAGTTTCTTTATTTTGGGGAGGAGGGCAGAGAGAGAGGGAGAGAGAGAATCTCAAGCAGGCTCCATGCTCAGTGCAGAGCTTGACTCAAGGCTCGATTTCATGAACTGTGAGATCATGACCGGAGCCGAAATCAAAAGTCAACTGCCTAACTGAATGAGCCACCCAGGCGCCCCAGTTTAATTTTTGAATGTGAAATCCATAATCATGCATGCAGCTGAAGTGTTTAGAGGTAATGTACACTGATGTCTTTCACTTGAAATGCGTCAAAGTTGTGAGGTGAACTGACAGATGAATAGAGATAGGTAGATAGGTGGTAAAGCAAATTTAGTAATGTTAATTGTTAAAAAAAAGTTAACTGTAGAATCTAGGTGGTAGATATATGCCTGTTCATTGTATAATTCTTTCAACTTTTGTGTGTGTCTGTGTGTTTTTAACCTTATTTATTTATTTTGAGAGAGAGAGAGAGAAAGAGAGCACGTGAGCGCAAGCAGGGAAAGGACAGAGACAGAATCCCAGTCAGGCTCCATGCTGCCAGCACACCGCCTGATGTGGGGCTTGAACCCACAAATTTGAGATCATGACCCGAGCCAAAATCAAGAGCTGGATGCTTCACTGACTGACCCTTAATTTCAGCTCAGGTCATGATCCTAGGGTCATGGGTTTGAGCCTCACGTTGGGCTCCCCTGAGGATGGAGCCTGCTTAAGATCTCTCTCCTCATGCCCCACCCCTCTCCCCTGCTCTCTCTCTCTAAAAAATTAAAAATTAAAAAAAATTAAAATTGTCATATTGAAATTTCAGGAAAAAAATTATGTGTAAATGTACTCTTGTATTTTCAAAGACTGGCTGAATGAAGAAATTTTTGCTTTTGGTGCACAGGAGCTGGCTGTGTCTTGATCTCTATCTATGGTGTTTATGTGTATCTTCACTTTCCCTTCTCTCTCCAGTCTGAAAGGACACTGTTTAAGAACATGAGCTTTGGTGGAGCCAGCCTGTCTGGATTCAAGTCCTTGTCCTATGACAGGGTGGCAACATGACCTTGTGCAGGTTATTCAATCACTCTGAGCCTTGGTCTCCTCTGTAAAATGGTGATAATCCTAGAACCGCTGCATGGGGTTGCTAGAGGGAGTATACAAGGCAGTACATGTAAAGTGCTCAGAGCAGCGTCTGCCATAATAAGCACTCAATAAATGTTAGTTCTTATTAATATCTGGCAACACATTTTTCAAAATTTTAACTAATTCTTCAAGAATCATTCTGTGCTTTTTTCTCCTCACCAATGCAGAGAACACAGATACAGGGAAATCTGATTACCTTTAGTGGCTAAGTCTAAGTACAATAAGCAGGTTTTTATAACTTGCCTTATTAAGTCATTCATATATGATTCAAGGGCATGGATCACTACTTACAATGCTGGGTCTTTCTCTACAGCTGAACTCTGGACTCCTATATCCAACTGCCTGCCTGACACCTCCATCTTAAACTTGACATGTCTACAACTAAGCTCCCAATCCTTCCCTCCCAAACCTCTTTCCCTGCAGTCTTCCCAATATTAGTAAATGGAAATGCAATCCCTCCCAACTGCCCATGTCAAAAGTTCTGGAAATAATCTGACTCTTCTCTCACACTTCTACCTAACGCATAAGCAAATTTTGACAGCTCTCCCTTCAAAACACATGTGTATCCAACCATGTTTCCCTACTGCTCATGATCTCTCATCTGGATTATTCCAACAGTCCTCCAGGTGGTTTCACTGTTCCTCCACACACCGTTCCACAGTCTGCTCATATGCGGCGTATGGTGCTGCTGTGCTCAAACCCTTCAACTGCTTCCCTGTTATCTGAAGGAAAACCACGTCCTTAAAGTGGATAAAAGGCCACACATGACCTGGCCATTAATCTTCCTATGTACCCTAACAACTCTCACACCTCTACTACTCAGCTTCCTCTAATTCAGCTACCTTGGCCTCCCTGCCTTTTCTTTAACACACCACGTATACTCCCAAATCAGGAGTGCCAAATCAGGCCTTGGCACCTGCTGTTCCTTCTGTCCGGGATGCTCTTCTGCAGACAACTATAAGGCTCCCTTCCTTACTTCCTTCAGGTTTTTGTGCTAATGTTACCATCTCAGAAGTGAGGTCCATTCTGACTATCCTTTCCTTCTGGTACTTTTATCCCCCTTCTCTGTTTAAATTTTCTCCATAGCAATTATTATTTTGCTATTATTACTAATCATCTAGTAATGATAATTAACTTTTTTGGTCTGTTTACACTCACTGCTATGTCTCCAACTTAACAGAAGACCTTGTGTCTAGAAGACCACCCTGCATACAGTGGATGCTCACTATGAATCGAAGGAATGAATAATTGTACTAGTCTGGGATTGTTATTTTAAAAAATTTTTTTTTAACACTTATTCACCCTTGAGAGACAGAGCGTGGAAGGGGCAGAAAGAGAGGGAGACACAGAATCCAAAGCAGACTCCAGGCTCTGAGTTGTCAGTGCAGAGACTGATGGGAGGCTCGAACTCATGAACTGCGAGATCATGACCTGAGCTGAAGTTGGACACTTAACTGACTGAGCTACCCTGATTATTTCATTTAAAAAAATTTTTAATGTTTGTTTATGAGAGAGAGAGAGAGAGAGAGAAAGAGAATATGAGTGGGGGAGGGTGAGAGAGAGGGAGACACAGAATCTGAAGCAGGCTCCAGGCTCTGACCCATCAGCAGAGCCAGACGCGGGGCTTGAACGCACAAAAACTATGAGATCATGACCTGAACTGACGTCAGACACCTAACTGAACATCCTAGGTGCCCCGTGATTAATTATTTGAGAGAGAATGAGCAGGGGGACAGAGAGGGAGAATTTTTTTACGTTTATTTATTTTGGAGAGACAGAGAGAGACAAAGCGCAGCAGGTGAGAGGCAGAGAGAGAGGGAGACACAGAATCTGAGGCAGGCTCCAGGCTCTGAGCTGTCATCACAGAGCCCAATGCGGGGCCTGAACTTATGAACTGTGAGATCGTGACCTGAGCTGAAGTCGGACGCTAACCGACTGAGCCACCCAGGTGCCCCGAGAATTTTTTTTTAAAGAATATTTTTAAGTTTACTTATTTTAGGGGGGAAGGGTGCACAAGTGCACGTGCACAAGCATGAGCAGGAGACAGCAGAGAAAGGAGACAGAATATCCCAAGCAGCTTCCATGATATCAGCACAGAGCCCAACGTGGGGCTCAAACTCATGAACCATGAAATCATGACCTAAGCTGCAGAGCTGAAGTCAGACATTTAACTGACTGAGCCACCCAGGTGCTCCTAGAAACTTTTTCTTTCTTTCTTTCTTTTTTAATGTTTATTTACTTATTTTGAAAGCAAAAAAGATAGAGAGAGAGAGAAAGCATGCATGTGTGAACTGGGGGAGAAGCAGAGAGGAAAGAGAGAATCCCAAGCAGGTTCCACGCTGTCATTGTGGGGTTTGATCTCATGAACCATGAAATCATGACCTGATCAGAAATTAAGAGTCAAATGCTCAACCAACCGAGCCACCCAGGCGCCCTGAAAGAGGGAATCTTAAGTAGGCTCCACACTCAGCAGAGAACCTGAAGTGGTGCTCAGTCCCATGACCCTGGGATCATGACCTGAGCTGTAATCAAGAATTGGACTTTCAATCAATTGAGCCACCCAGCAATCCCATAATATGCAATTTTTAGAAGTATATTACTCTGGGGGCACCTGGGTGGCTCAGTAGGTTGTGTCTGACTTCAGCTTAGGTCATGATCTCACAGTTGGTGAGTTCAAGCCCCACATCGGGCTCTGTGCTGACAGCTGAGAGCCTAGAGTTTGCTTCAGATTCTGTGTCTCCCTCTCTCTGCCCTCCCTTGCTTGTGCTCTCTCTCAAAAATAAACATTAAAAAAAATAATAAAAAATAAAATGTCCAATGCAGTCTCCGACTGAAGGCTCATCTTTAAATATATATTCTTTATTTTCTACTGCTACAGCTCAGTAAAGCAGAAGTTACTCTTTCATTTCTATATTATTTCTGAAATATTTACGTTTTTATAGGTGTGTACTAGTTTTCTATGCAGTGAAAACAATGATGAGTCTCTAAATGTTCACCAAGTAAATTCAACTCAGTAAAGAGAATGTCATACCTTTTTCCACATGGGTTTTGATCCCGGCTCTTCTCTCCCTGGCTTTCTGGGCCATTTCTCTAAGTTTCTCTTCATGTTTCTCCTTTTCTTTCTGAGCCATCTTTCTCTCTACTTGAGCACGCATTTCTACAGCTTCACGAGCCTGTTAGTAAAGTCAGATGTTAAATAATACACGATTGGAGGGTAAGTCATAGCTATCATCCAAAACGCTGACTGAAGTCTGGCTTAAAAGAGCAGTTATAAAAAATTCAGATTTGTTATTACCGATTAAAACAAAGATTCTTGTCCACTATAAGAAAGCTTGCCTAGAAGACACTGCAAACTTAGGGATTTTTCACTCTGGAAAATGTTTTAGTGGTTCAAACTATAATGACCCCAATAAATCTTCTAAGTCACTGCTTCACTAATGCTTTCTCAGAAACAGCCCAAAACTACATTAAACAAGATTCCAATAATGCAATTTTCAATATTAATAACATAGCAGGAAGTGGTAATGTGTTCAAAATCAATCAAGACAATTCAAGATAAAGCCTTAGCAGAAGATGATTTTTAGAAAGGTGCTTGCTGTGATGTAGGACATATACTTATCTATGGTTTTTTTTTTTTTTTTTAAATGTTTTATTTATTTCTAGGAGAGAGAGAGAGCCAGCATGAGCAGGGGGAGGGTCAGAGAGAGAGGGAGTCACAGACTCTGAAACAGGCTCCAGGCTCTGAGCTGGCAGTCAGCACAGAGCCCGAGGCGGGGCTCGAACCCACGAACCGCGAGATCATGACCCAGGCGAAAGTCGGACGCTTAACCGACTAAGCCACCCAGGCGCCCCTATACTTATCTATGTTTTAAACACGTGCCATGATGTATGTGAACTTCCAGGTCACATATTAGTAACATTAACGTCATAATATTACCGGGCAATCGCTATTATGACTACCATTTTCAGCATTCAATTCATCAGGATGTTTATTTGCCCTTCCTTGCTGACTTTTTGAGAGACATCTATATTTAAAATAGAAAAAAAATTCTAAAAGAAAGAAAGAAAGAAAGAAAAAGAAACCATTATAAAACCTAAAAATAGCAGTCAGCAATCTCTTTAAAAATGAGATCAGCTTAGTGAACCATTGCTCTGGAGTGTTGTGAGTAGGCTGGGTGGCCAGCGATGGAGTCTACATACAAGTCTACAAAGGCTGAGACCAGGCACAGAGCTGCAAATAGCACCTGCCATGTCTGGCGTCCATGCTACAGGCGGCCGTCTCTCTAGGTACCCAGTACTATAGCTAAAACAGCAGTATCTTGCATTAATCAAACCATCATGCTATAGGACTTAAGATTCACAGTGATGGGTCAGTTATTTCTCAATAAAACTAGAATGAACAAACAGTATCTTATGTAACCAAAGATGGATTTGCAAATTATCAAGATCGTTACACCATTAATTATGACAGACCAACCTTCCGATCAGCAATATAGAGGGCTTCAGCCAGCTTGGCAAAGTTCTCATTGATGTGAACTGTTTGCAGGCCTCTTCCATCAGCAGCCAGACGCTTGTCTAATGGAATTGTATAACCCTGTGTGAAAGCAGGCAGAAAACACTAGTCATAAAAAAGCAGCAACAGATTCTTTAAAATCAGATTTAAATATGTCCATTTTGACAACCACTGAGCTGAAGTTCTTGTTCTTACATCTTTCTTCACAACTGTGAAACAGCAGCAGAGGCTCACACCGAGAGCTTCATGTGAGGTCTTATGTGAAAGCACTTCATGTCTGCGGTCTCATTTAACCTTCACAGTGACTATGTAAGGCTGGTAACACTGCTGTTTCCATTTAACAGCTGATGATGCTGAGGTAGGGAGCTTAGGTAATGGCCCCAGGGTCACACAGTTAATAAAACAGATGAACTAAAATTTAAACTTGGACAGTAGGACATCAGAGCCCAAGCTCTGGGCAAAAAGATTCTCATGTTAATAATTGTAAGTTATAATAAAAGGAAATAGCTAAATAGTTGTTCCCCAAGTAATAGAACAACCATACAAAAGTGGAACAAATCACTAAGATCAGAGTACATAGGTGGATCAATGGGTTGTACTGTTTTAATGACTTGTCAGATTCTTGGAATACTGTTGAGTTTTAGTAAATGGAAAAAAGATAGACAAATTAAGATTCTGTGTTTTGAAATTTTGCATCCTATTTTCAATAACTCAAGGCGTATACTTAATATCCATGGACATTTCAGGCTTAGCTTTATTTTTCCAGATTTATGACTAGATTCCTAAATGTTAACCTCTTGTCCATGGTCTTTACTCCTAATACATGAAGTGTTACAGAATCAGCTCAAGATACCACATAGTTAGGTATATGTTAATCAACTCAAATTGGACCACCCAATAACCCTTTTGTTTTAGGATGAGCACATAACTTCCTTTAAGAAATAATTTAGGAGCACTGGGTGGCTCAGTTGGTTAAGCATCCAACCCTTTATTTTAGCTCAGGTCATGATCTCACAGTTTGTGGGTTCAAGCCTCGCATCAGGCTGTGCACAGAGCCTCCTTGGGAGTCTCTCCCTCTCTCTCCCTCTCTGCTGCTTGTGCTCTCTTTCTCTCTCAAAATAAATAAACTTAAAGTAGCTATGGGGTGCCTCAGTGACTTAGTCATTAAGCATCCGACTTCAGCTCAGGTCACGATCTCATAGTCTGTGAGTTTAACCCCCACATCAGGTTCTGTGCTGACAGCTCAGAGCCTGGAGCCTGCTTTAGATTCTGTGTCTCCCTCTCTCTGCCCCTCCCCTGCTCACACCCTGTGTCTCTCTCTCTCAAAATAAAATAAAGACATAAAAAATTTTTTAAATAAAAAAATAAAAAATAATGAATAAAAGGAGTTATATTTTATCTACAAATCAAAGTGGCCTTCATCACCTATCAAAAATAAAATTATGAAGCATGATTTGGGGGAAAAGGGGAAATAGTGTTCAGAGAATTTATTTTGCATTATTATAGATTCTTCAGGACTCCTGCAAGCTTTGATGCTTACAGGTATATAGGATTTAAATAGCTTATGCATACATTCTTTTTTTTTTAATGTTTTTATTTATTTCTGAGAGAGAGAGAGACAGAGACAGAGACAGAGTGAGCAGGGGAGGGTTAGAGAGAGAGGGAGACACAGAATATTAAACAGGCTTCAGGCTCTGAGCTGGCTGTCAGCACAGAGCCCGATGCAGGGCTCAAATCCATAAACCGTGAGATCAAGACCTGATCCGAAGTCGGATGCTTAACTGACTGAGCCACCCAGGCACCCCGCATACATTCTTATAAACAGAAAAAAAAAGCTTGAAATTTAAAGCACTGAATATATCCAATTACTCTTTTTTGTCATATTATCATTTAAACTGATTTCTTTCAGAAGTAATTTTAGAACATTAATTCCAGTTTTCTAGAGAAGACTAATCATTCACTGATAAGTTACTTTATTTTACCTATTCCTTCTCTATACGCTTCTGATACCTACAATTCACTAAAAGAATCTACATAGTATTCATGTGACTGGCTTACTACATTTCTATTACATTACAAAAAAAAAAAAGTCACATTAAGTTGGGTGTTCCTTTTTGAAAATATTCAACTAAGTGAGATGCTGAGGATTTAATGAAACTTTCTCAGTCTGAAGATTCTTCCTGAGTGTTTTCCAATAAGTTCTAACAGTAGGAGACTGATTTTATGACAACTTCATTACCTTTGCATTTTTCCAGTTTGAAATACAAGGAGGAATCTTCCACTCTTGTTGTTCCTTCACAGTCATCTGAGTTGACGAAAGAAAGAGACATTTTTAGATTTATAGTCTAGGTAAAAACCCAAGTGCAATTTTTCTCTTCAAAGATAGTTCAATATACACTGACATATGAATGGATTTAGTCAAAGGCCAAAGTTCCATTTGTTTGGTAGCACTATATAGTATGTTCCTTCATCATGGATTCTAGTAGTAACTTTAATATAAAAAAAGGAAAATAATCTATACGTTATTTTTGACAATGACTAATGCTGGTTAGTATTTTTCCATATTTAAAGTGAAATGACTTCTTTGAGATAAAAACTTGTTTTTTTAGTTGGATAATAAGTCATATCTAAAAAAATGCCACTCAGATGATCAGAGGCCTATTAATCCCAGGTACTCACTTCCTGTAACTATGATAATATCCTGCGTGTCAAATAGCAGACCCTGTTCATTCCAAGCAGGGGTTAGGCTAACAACAAGAAAACTAATAGCTAACATTTGACATACATTCTCTTATGTCCTCTGGAATTACACATAATAGCCCTGAGTGGCTCCCCATTTGACTTGAAAAACAACTTAAAAAAAACAGTAAGTGTGGCAATATGTACCCATATAGGCATCTAGACTTTGTTCTATGGAAGGTAATTTATAAAAGCAATAATCATGAACACAAGAAAAGATGTTGGACTATAGCAAAGACTACCTTTCGGCTAGGAGAATGCATGACAGGTGCAGGAGGAGAAGGGGGTCCTCGGGGAATCTTCTTATTAATCCTGAAGAATAAAATCAAAACACAACCAAAGAGTGTTACACATTTTTCCATTTTAGCTAATATGTCTCAAGTCTCCCCTCCACATTTTTATAAAGCTTCAAATACATAAAAAAAAAGAGTGCATAATGAATGCCTATCTATTATATATCAATCACTGAGCTTCAATAACTGTTAAAACACAGCCAACTTTGTCATCGTCATTACCCACCTTCTCCTCCACATTATCATTATCATTTCATAAAGTAATATACTTTTAAGTAGGCTCCAAATCCAATAGGGGGCTCAAACTCACAACACCAAGATCAAGTCACGTGTTCTACCAACTGAGCCCTCCAGGAACCCTCACATTTTTCTTCTTTTTAAAAAACCGCTTTACTGAGGTACTGCTGACATGCAATTAACTATAAACGTTTAAGTGAACAGTTTAAGCTTGACCCAAATACACCTATGGAACCATCATCACAATCAAGAGAGTGAACACACTCATCGCCTTCAAGTTTCTGCATGCTCCTCAGTATCCCTCTTCTTCCTCCCCTCCTTCGCCAGACCCTGATCTACCTCCTGTTACTACAGATTAATTTGCATTTTCTAGAATTTTACAAAAATGGAATCATATAGAATGTATTTGTTTTTACCTGGCTTCTATCACTCAGCATATTTTGAGATTCATTCATGTTATTTCATGTATTGTAAGTTTATTCTTTTTTATTTATTTTAATATTAATAGTATTCCATGTATAGATGTCCCACAATTTATTTACCCACTTACTTAATAATGGACATTTGGGACATTGTTCTCCTGTGATACCTTTTTTAAGAATAGAGTTTATTCTTATGAGGCCACCTACTTACTTGAACCGTGGAGGCTCCATTGGATCTTTCTGCATTTCCACCATCCGAATAACTCTCTGTTTAGCTCCAGAGTTGAAAGCCACTCCTTGTTGAGATGGTGTGTACCTGAAGAATGCAGGTGAAACTAAAGGTGTAACTAACGAATTTTAGCTCAGTGGGTATTTTTCTTCTGTTATAATCCTAAGTTAGACTATACTGCCAATTCTTTTCACAAAGTATTAATAGAAAATTAAAAAACATTCAGGTAGAGCAGATAGCAACGGAGATAACAGAACTAATAGCAATTATGAGTTAAAAGCAAAATATGAACTAGAGTCACATTGGTTTGCAAATAATCAATCCTTGTCCATTTTCCACCATGGAAGGCATGGTGTTCAAGTTCACAGATAAGAGGTCTAGAAAATAGTACCTATTTTGTAAGTTTGCATTTCAGGAAGAAACACCTCATAATATTTCAGCAGGCAAGTTAGAATTAGTAGTTCCTGACTAATCATGGGTTGTAAAATAGAGAAAGAATAATAGTAGCATTCCCCATAAACTCTTAATTTTCCTATACATGTGAATCATCTCTTTACACAAAGATTTAGTTGAATGAAATTCCTCAAAATTTAGAAGTAATATAAAGATGTCTATTATTACATAAATGATATTAGTACATTACTGTTATTCTATTACACTATTACTACATGTTCTATAACTACAATTATGTAATGAATTATGACATTACCAATATATTAATATTATATCATTATGCAAATATTAGATAAATATATAATGCCTATTATATATAAATGGCAAACTAAAATATTTGTGGTCTGGGTCACATGTAAGTAACTGTTAGTTTCTAAATACAAAAAATGTATTTTGAAAACAGCATAAGTTAATATTTTCAAAAATTTCTTCAAAAATTCTGCTTTCAATAGTCTGCACAGAGTCAAGAGACTTCAAGTCATGATTCAAAAAACTGCATTTCTAATTGTGACTAAGCAGGATAGCAAAAGAATGCCAGGACCTCCAACCCCAGTCTAGTCCGACAGGAGAGTAAGACTTCTAGGCAAGATCATACCGAATGTACTGAGCAGGAGCCAGTTTATCAGCGGCTCGAACTGGCATGGCTGCAGCAACCTTCTGTGATACAGATTTTTCCAAGGCTACCCTTGTCTTTTCTGTTATCTGAAATAAGAAACACCACAATGAGTGGTCTGGAAGTTAATAATGACGTCAAAAGCCATCTAAAATAATTATATATATCAATGCCCAGTTACCTCTTTAATGGCTTCTTCATCAGGTCTTTGCAGGTCTGGGTCATCTGCATTCATGACTTCCTTGGGAACCAGGTCAGTGTACTTGCTATAAATGACCTAAAATGTTCAAACACAAGCAGGATCAAGAAAAGCAGAGAATGAGAAGAAGCAACCTCATTAAGTCATTTCAGAAGTCAGCACACTTATAAATTTAGGACACAAATTTTGTCTTTTAGATTTTAAAACCAAGGAAGCTTAAAATATATACACAAATTATTGCCCCAGCTATATAAGTTAATAATTTTCCTTTGACCTCATGCATTTAAATTATCTGAGATCTTCTAATCAAGTCACTATCCAAATAATTTGTGCCAACAAAATCGTATGCATCAGTGATCCCTATTTTTGAGGCTCACTAAGACTTGAAATTAATGATGATATAAATTGCCTATTGTACCATTATCTTGCATTACAAACTCATCAGAATTTAAGTCAGGTTACCAAATAATTTCCAAATTCACTGGGCCTGGAAAATTTCACTGACCTCACTCTACTTATGTTTGTCTTTTCTGGCAGCAACTCTATTCACAGACTAAGGAAATGAACACGTGTTATGGTCAAAAAACCTAGAACACTTTCTTCTGTGGGGAAAGGGGGTGGAAGAAAGAAGAAAAAAATTTATTTTACATACAACACTTATCTTATACTCATTATCCAAATTTACAAAGGCTAGAATTTTTACTGGGCTCCCATGTCTCTTTGAGGCTGGCACTGATGTGGGAGGCCCCTTACAAATATCACTTATTTTTGTGTCCATCTATACTTTTCTTTCTTTCTTTTTTTTTCTTTTTATTTCTAGGAGAGAGAGACAGCGTGAGCAGGGGAGGGTCAGAGACAGAGGGAGTCACAGACTGAAACAGGCTCCAGGCTCTGAGCTGGCAGTCAGCACAGAGCCCGATGTGGGGCCCGAACCCATGAACCGTGAGATCATGACCTAAGTGAAAGTCGGACGCTTAACCGACTGAGCCACCCAGGCGCCCCCATCTATACTTTTCAAATATTTTCATAAAAACTTACATGGCAGACTTTATAGAAAAAAAGAGGTACTGGGGGCGCCTGGGTGGCTCAGTCGGTTAAGTGTCCAACTTGGGCTCAGGTCATGATCTCACAGTTCGTGGGTTCGAGCCCACGTTAGGCTCTGTGCTGACAGCTGGCTCAGAGCCTGGAGACTGTTTCAGATTCTGTATCTCCCTCTCTCTCTCTGACCCTCCCCTGCTCACGCTGTCTCTCTCTCTCTCTCTCTCTCTCTCAGAAATAAACATTTAAAAAATTTACCAAAAAAAGGTATTGGTAATTTAGCAAATAAACAGCATTCTAGATTTTGCTGCTTTAGTCAGGAATTTTTGATACACATATAAAGAACAACTAACCATTATAAAAGAAAACCCAATTATCAGGTATTTGAGACCTTCAAAAATTACTACTATAAGCCAAAGTCTTCTATTAAAAACTGAATTCTACCAAGACATTCACTAAAAATAGCTTAGAGGAAATGCTGGCTATTCTTAATTTCTTATTCTAAACAGCAAAGCAAAAAACACTTCATGGCCTGGAAGACCTGACCTGGCTTTGTCTATAGCTTTGCCTACAGCTTCCTCATTTATTATTCTTCAACCACATTAGCACTTCCTGTTTCTCTGTTTTGTTTTGTTTTTAACACAACATGCCCTTCCCGAATCCTGGACCTTAAACAGTACTGTTCTTGGTTCTTCATGTGAGTTCTCAACCTCTGAGTTTCAGTTCAAAGGTCATGGACTGATGAGGTCTCCCCTGACGACCTTGCTAAAGCAGCAGCCCCTTTCCACCCAATCACTTAGTGTCACAGCACTGTTAACTGTTTTCAAAGCATTGCTCACAGTATGAAATTATTTTCCATCTTATCATGTATTCATTAAAGTAATAATAATAATTATAATAGCTAAAATTTATTAAGCCCTTATTTTGTGCCACTATTCTTTTGCTTTATATATTAAATAATTGAACTTTTCTATCAACCTTGAGGTATGCACAATAATTACATGTATATTATTGATGAGGAATTTCTTATTCGGTAAAGTATCGCCACAGCCTATAACAATGCCTGACCTGCAGTAGGCATTTGAGTCAATATTTTTTGTATAAATGAATAAATAAACGAATTTTAGAGGTACTCAATTCCATGCTAAAGATGATTATATTTTACGCCTTGCAGAATGTTTTATATAAGCTGTTTTTTTCCCAAAAAAAACTATCTCATGACCATAGATGAAACCTCTAGCTTGTTTTTCTCAGGAATGAAACAAAGGATCAGGCAAGAAAAGTAGAGACAGTCTACCACAAAACATGACCACTGATATGTGAGCTGTAGTGTCACCATCCCCTCAGTGTTCATCTGGAAAGGACTTAAAGCTCACTCTGGGGACAAGAGTAAAGCTCAGTACATTAACAGCAAATAGCAAGTAATGACCTTAAAAGTGTTATTTCTTTTCAAGATGGAAACATCTATACCATGTGAGTTTAAAATTATATATCAATACTCTAGAAAATAATATCTAGACTATGAAGAGTTAATTATTTTTACACAGCAATTACAGGAAAGGATTCTAAGTAAATGGCTCCCTGGTAGTCATATATGCTCAACATAAAGTCTCAATACTAATTTAGCATACAAGAGCCATTTGCTGCTGCTTATTTGGGTATTCCAAAGTTAATAACCCTTTAAATGAGCATCAATAAGATTCTAGCATCTCACAAAGCTGAGTGAAGGACATCTGAAGAGCAAGATTCCTCCATGGTAATTAACTATAAAACCTCAAATTTTTATTGCCTGAGAACCAAATGTGCTGAAGAAACTTAGAATATCCCAGGAGGCAAAGGGGCTGGGGAGGGTTATCTGAAAAATACAGTAGACTCTAGAAGGTATGAGGAGCACAAATGGGCTTTGTGAACAAGATAAAGCAATAAATCATCTGTGAAACTTTTTTTTTAATTATTGAAAACTGGCAAAGAACTGGATTGACCTGACTGGATAAATCTGTCAACATATTCACCATTTTGGAAGCAGAAAGAAAACACTATTTTTAGGCTTAGCTAGTTTGTGAAATCATATGAACAAGGTAATATGTAATTTGTCTTGGGATCAGTTTAAAATTGCTGGAAGTTATTTGTTTGGGGGGAATGGGTTGAAGGCATTCTTTTAGGTAATATCCTGTATTTAACATTTCCTATGCATATATTTCAGAAGGAAAAATGTAAACACCAAGGCTTTTTATTGATTTATCACTCAAGTCACAATTGGAAAAAAAAGAGCATTTAGTTCCATCACAATTTAATTCGAAAAAAATTTTTCCTTACCGATTTTGTATTACTGTAAGTCTTATGAATACAGTATTTATTTTAGATGTAGAGAGATCTAGGGCCTAGACTTATCCCTTGAAATCTTGCCTTTTTCTTAATCTCTTATACCTAAGGGCTAGCATTTACCGTTCTTGACCTTTCATTATTAATATTTCAGTGATAACTCTCTGGTTTCTGAAGAAAACCAGATCCCTCTGATATAAATCAGAAATCTATGCACTATAATGCAAATTCAATAATCTGATAAACTATTTTCATACTATGTCAAAGACTTGAATATCAGCCTCCTGAATGATAATGAATTTTTAAAGTCCCATTTTGTACATTTAGTAGCGAATTCCTATTTCTAAAACTGAAAAATCAGTGTTTGTTTTTTTTTTTTTTAAATATTTTTTTATTTCTAGGAGAGAGAGAGAGAGACAGTGTGAGCAGGGGAGGGTCAGAGAGAGAGGGAGTCACAGACTCTGAAACAGGCTCCAGGCTCTGAGCTGCCAGTCAGCACAGAGCCCGACGCGGGGCTCGAACCCACGAACCGCGAGATCATGACCTAAGCGAAAGTCGGACGTTTAACCGACTAAGCCACCCAGGCGCCCCTGAAAAATCAGTGGTTTTAAAACAGGGCAGTGCTGCCACCCCCAAGGCATTATAGGTATTTAATAGGTAGTCGCGACAATGCACGTAACAGTCCCGAACTATCAAGAAGTGTCCCCTCCTTCAAATGCATTTGTCAACATGTACTCAGTTAATGAATGTTGAATTATTATTTAAAAAAATTTTTTTTAATGTTTATTTATTTTTCAGAGAGAGAGAAGACAAAGCATGAGCAGGGGAGGGGTAGAGAAAGAGGGAGACACAGAATCCGAAGCAGGTTCTAGGTTCTGAGCTGACAGCACAGAACCGGATGCAGGGCTCGAACCCACAAACTGTTGAGATCATGACCTGAGCCAAAGTTGGACCAGCTTAACTGACTGAGCCACCCAGGCGCCCCAACATTATGTTTTTAGAGTAGTTTTAGGTTCATAGCAAAATTAAGAGTAAGACACAGAAAGAACCTTCCTATATACATCCTGACCCAACACATGCATAGCTTCCTCCATCTAGTTTTGGATTTATTTCTAGTGGCTGCATTATAGACAAACATGTAAGGATTTTAGTGTATAAAGGAATATTACTTTAGAGTCGTGATTTGGCCAGAATACTGAAATCTAAAAATAAACAGTTCTAACATTTCTATTCTACTTTTTTTTTAATATGTTGTTTATTTTTGAGACACACACACACACACACACAGCATTAGTAGGGGAGGGGCAGAGACAGGAAGACACACAGAATCCGAAGCAGGCTCCATGCTCTCAGCTGTCAGCACAGAGCATGATGCGGGGCTCAAAGCCATGAACTGTGAGATCATGACCTGAGCAGAGCGGAAGTCAGACTGACTGAGTCACCCAGACGACCCCCCCACTCTAACTTTCACAACAAAATAATCACCAGCATAATGGTTGTTAGAGAAAGAAAAAAACTTTTCAGACACGTCCTAGACATCAGAGAAAATTCTTGGTTTCCAGTCTTGAAATTTAATGCAAAATGGGCTAAAACTGTGTGTCATTCAAAACTAGTCAACCTGCCAATGCCAAACTATTATCCTAAAGTGTTTCATTTTCCTAACCAATGAGAGAGGAGAGGCAGCATATACAAATAAAGAACAATGACTTTTCCAAAGGAGGAGAGAGGTACCAAAACAAAGGCAGCTGAAGCCTAGTGAAGGCCTCCACAGCACAGGGCATATTTCTAGCACATGTCCTTTTGCAGGAGTGGACTATGCTTCCCCACTGGCTCAGGAGAAGTGGTTTTCTGTATCCAATGAAAACTGCTATCCTCCTCCAACATCACTGATGAATGTCTGTGTGTCAAGCTGTCAGGCATTAAATTAGGTGCCAAAGAGGAAATCTAAAGATATAATCTTTGTCCTCAAAGAGTTTATAGTCAAATGACATAGATAGTAGTGAACGGATGACTGCTCATAGATAGTAATGAACAAAGGTGATGACTGCTATGATAAACACAGGGAAGAGGAAGGAAGGATACCCCACCTGGCCATGCAAGATCAGGAAGAGTTTTCCACAACAGCGAAGAGTAAGCTATGTTTTGAAAGCAACAGAATTTAGGGACACCTGGGTGGCTTAGTTGGTTAAGCATCCAACTTCTGCCCAGGTCATGATCTCACGGTTCAGGAGTTCATTTTTTTTTTTTAAAGTCTTTTTTTTTTTTTAAGTGTTTTATTTATTTCTAGGAGAGAGAGACAGCGTGAGCAGGGGAGGGTCAGAGAGAGAGGGAGTCACAGACTGAAACAGGCTCCAGGCTCTGAGCTGGCAGTCAGCACAGAGCCCGACGCGGGGCTCGAACCCACAAACCGCGAGATCATGACCTAAGCGAAAGTCGGACGCTTAACTGACTAAGCCACCCAGGCGCCCCTCACGGTTCATGAGTTTAAAGCCTGCATCAGGTTCTCTTGCTCTCAGCATAGGGCTGCTTTGAATCCTCTGTCTCCCCGTCTCTCTGCCCGTCCCCCGCTTGTGCTCTCTTTTTCTCTCAAAAATAAACAAACATTAAAAAAAAAAAAGGAAAAGAATTTAGTTAAAGAAAAGGGGCGCATCCATGGGAAGTTCCCAGGGTAAGAGAGCCTGTGTCATATTAGGGGAGCTGCAAGTAATTCCTCATGGGAGATCTTTGCAAAAAATGTCTGAAAGTTTCTTCTTCTTCTTTTTTTAAAGACGTAAAAAATTTTTAGGTCCTCTCCACACCCAATGAGGGGGGGGGGGGCTCGAGCTCACAACCCTGAGATCAAGAGTCGCATGCTCCACCAACTCAGCCAGCTAGGTGCCCTGAAAATTTTTTTCTACTTTAACAACCATGTACAGTGGCGATTATTTTGTAATAAAAGTAAAAAGAAGGGCTAAAACTGGACTTTTTATTTTTGGATTTCAGTTTTCTGGTCATGAAAGTTGAGGTTAGGCAAGAAAGGTAAGGAAGGGGCCAAATGTGCCATAAGGAGCTTGCCAGGTTCTTACCCTAAAGGCCATGGAAACATTTTAAGTGTGCACACTTGTGTGTGTATATGTGGGGAAGAGAGACAAAGCTAAACATATACACAAGGGTGGATCTGTTTTTCTAAGCAGGGAAAACAAATGCCTAGGAGATGTTTCAGACTCTGCTGTGGTGAGTAAAGCAAGAATGCTAAGGGCCTGACCTCAGTAGCACAGAAAGGCATATACTTGAGAAGTGTTACGAAGAAGATAAATCACGATGACTAAACAGTTGGAAGGCCTAAAGGAAACACAAAAGAATGGAATGACTGCTCAGCAAGGGCTTTTTAGAGAACTATAGCATTATAGTCACATCTCACATCTGAATAGCCTTTGACCCAGTTTAAGTTCACTCCTAAGTATTTATTTTACACAAAATATTCATGTGCAAAAAGGTATTTGTATATGGACCTTGAATAAAGTACTGTCTGAAGACTAAAATATTGGATACCACCAATGCTTAAAAAAAAAATTAGGGCATGAGCACACCTAGAATTCTATATAGATTTTTAAAAACTAAAGCAGACCTATATGTACGAATAAAAAACCTTCACAACATACTAAGGAAAAAAGCAAGTCTATGAAAGTTATGAATATTAAGATCTCATTCATGTAAAAAAACCCCCATGTGTGTATATGTAAAGTGGGAACATATATACATCAATCTCTAAATCCATAACAAAGATCTGGAAAGATACATATCATCAAAGTAGTGGTGCTTACCTGTGGGAAGTAAAGTGGGAGAACTAGGCAGTACAAACATGCTTATGTCTGTTGATATCTTCTACCATAAGAATTTATTATTAGTGTATTGTTTTTTTAATCAACAAAATAGTAGGGGGAAAAATAACTCCCAGGCTTTTAGCGTAGTCAATCAGGAAGATATCACTGCCAATCGCTAAGTTAGAGAATAGAGAAGGTGGGCTAAATGGAAAATTATGAATTTAGATTTGGATTTGATGAGCGGTATTTTGAAGAAATCTAATAGAGCTGTCCTTGCGGATAGTAAGATATAAGATTCTACATAGTTTTAAAAATTAAAGGAGAGAAAACTCAGCTGGAGACACAGATCCAACAGTCACCAACATGAATGGCAATTTTAGCCAAGGTAAGTCAAGCTTAGTCAAAGAGACTGCGTTGTGAGAAAAGCCTTAGAGACTTTTGTCAGAGTTGATCTTGGCAGACTGGTTGAGGTAAGGTTGTATTACAGTGAAATGAAGAATGAGAGGAAGTGAAAAAGCAGAGAGAACAGATAACAACAAGCAAAATGCTTGAAGGAAAGTGAAGAAAACTAGGTGGAAATTTGGTGGTAGCCAGAGGGAGCCTTGAGGGTAGTCAGGGGAAAACTTTTCTTTCAAAAGATAAGAAAAGCAAGCATATTTAAAAGCTAACAGGAAGGAGTCAGTAGAAGAAGGGAGGTGAAAGTCATGGTTAAGAAGAAGAATAAAAAAAAAAGCGAGGCTGTAAAGGAGGGGGGGGGGGAAATGAGATCCAGGATACACTAGAGCACACCTGCCAAGATTAAGTTTAGACAGAAGAGACTCCTTACAGAGACAAAAGGAAAAGTCAAGACAGAAAGCCAAGTGCAGGATAAAGAAAGCGGACAATTTTCTTTCACTAGTTATTACGTGCAAACAGATGTCACCTGTTAAGCTGACAGGAGCTGGAGAGGAGTAGGAGTTAAAGCGGGAGGAACACTAAGGGAGCCCAGTCAAAACCTGAGACTCAGATTTGCATGACTGGGTAACTGTTTTCCTAAGAACCCAGCACCAATGATGCAGGAGTAGAGGATGGGGTCATTACTGCAGTTTTAGAGGGTAAAATGAAAACATTTAGGGGAGAAAAAGAGGCAAAGGACAGGTACTGGAGGCTCCCAACTATTTTTCCCAACACCTTCAATTCTAAAGAGATCTTTACCTCTGCGTGGAGAACTTATTTACAAGGGAAAAAACTAGGTCTTCTCTTAAAAAAACAGCTCCTTGTCTCTGAATGTAACTGCTCTCTGAGGAGATTATTTTAAGTAAATTTTATTTTTGGTCTTTGAATTACTTTGCAAGCAAGGCCCTCGTAAATATGGATACCAAGTGCCAGTTTTATACTTAGGGGAGAAAAAAGTTTAATCCATTATATTCAAGTGAATTGTTAAAGTAATCAAATACCTAAGTAAATACTTTGTAAGTATATGAGACAAAGAATTAGAAGACTATAAACAAATCTAAATTTTGATGTTTTAGGTGTTAGGACTGTAGGTTTTTAACAATTTTCTAGCATTTAAAAATGTTAGTACTACAAAAGAACTTAAAACAATTAAAATTTAACAATTTCAAATTGTTTTTATTTATTTAAAAAAATTTTTTTAATGTTTTATTTATTTTTGAGAGAAAGACAGAGTATGAGTGGAGGTGGGGCAGAGAGAGAGGGAGACAATCCACAAAGCAGGCTCCAGGCTCTGAGCTGTCAGCACAGAGCCCAGTTCAGGGCTCGAACCTGTGAACCACAAGATCATGACTTGAGCCAAAGTCAGATCTTAACTGACTGAGCCACCAAGGTGCCCCTCAAATTGCTTTTAAAATGTTAAACAAGTGAAAACCCTAAGTATATATAAACTATCATCAATTTGGGAGATTTCAAAGGAAAAAGTCATTGCTGTTATGAAGTCATAATATATTGTTCATATTGTCATGAAGACATATTTTCAATTACTACTTTTAACAAAACTAATTGGCCAGATATATATTTATCAATAGAGGAAAAAATCAATGAGAGGATTACCTTGTCTTTTGACTGTCCTTGCCGAGCAATGGCATCATATTTAATTTTTCCTTCAGCATCCACCTGAATAGCCAGTGCATTTGACATTTTTTTCTTTCGTCCCATATCCAGTGGATACTGGGCCACGTGGATCTCTGGAAAAGCACCTCCATCTCCAAAATCCTATATATTGAAAAGGAAAGAAATAAAAAATACTTAACAGTAATTTGAGATTCAAGATATATTCATTCATTCACCAAATAATTATTGAGCCCTTGTTATACTAGATGCTAAGAGATATAGCAGTAAAGAAAACAGAGGTCCCTGGTTTCGTACAGTGTACATTCCAGTGGGCAAAGATGTAAAAAGCCTAATCTTTGGCTTGTGATAAGTGCCTTGGATATAATGGGACTAAAAAGAAAATCTCCTTTGCTTTTTTTTTTTTTTGTTTTGTTTTAAGTTTATTGATTTATTTTTGAGAAAGGAGAGAGAATCCCAAGCAGGCTCTGCCCTGTCCACACAGAGCACTAAGATGCAGGGCTCGAATCACGAACCGGGAGATCATGACCTGAGCCAAAATCAAGAGTCAGACAAGATATTTAACTGACAGAGCCACCCAAGTGCCCTAGAAAGTTTACTTTCGATAGTGTGGCTGGGACAGCCTTTGTGAAGAGGTAATGGGAGTTAAAGCTGAATGAGAAATCGGGTATGGGAAGATCTGACAGAAGCATCTTCCAGGTGGAGCAAGTAGCACGAAGGTAGTGGTTCAGGGACAAGCTTGGGATGTCCTAGGAAACACGTGCCCAGTGAGGCTGGAGCTTACTGAGGACAGAGGAGCAGACACTTAGGCGACACGCTTGCACGGGTACACAAACACCAGATCATGAAAAGGCTTCTAGCCCGTGGCAAAGATTTTTATATACATGACAGGAAGAAATTAAGTACAATGTTCAGGACAAAGAAAAGATTTTTAGTTTTAGCATACATACTGTTCTTAGTGAGGAAAAGGTCAAGGTAGAATAGGGCAGAAATGTAAGAATTTTTTCTTAGAACCAGATTTTAATAACGTATTTATTCATGTTCCATGAGAAGTAAATAAATAGAATAGGAAAGGCCTAGAAATGCGCTCACCACATTTCTAATAGTGATGATATACGATTGTTTAGAAGAGAGGACTAAGACTTCTAAAGCAGCACAAGCTAAGTAATGCCTGTTGACGAAGTTTAACATTACAAAAACGGCAGATGATCAAATAAACATGGAATGTTAAATACAATTTTTAAATAGTTTTGTTAAAGTTAGTAATATTTGCTTAGCAATTATTATAATGTACACTCAATAATCCACAGTCATTTAATTCTTATATTTCAACAAAACATATTTTCATATGGGAAAAATTCAAGTTTAGAAAAGTGATTTATTTTCCCAAGATGTCCTGCATAGGCAGGACTTGAACTCCGATCTTTTGACTCCAAAAAACTTTGTATTTTCTACTGAACTAAAATTCCTTTCTTTTTAGCTCTAAAAAGGGCAAATCAGTACTACTAAAAATGATAGGAAAAAAATATTAAAATTAACCATTTAGAGGGCTTTTGATGGAACCATTTTATGTAAATAACTACTTAAAAATTTTTTGAAAGAGGGAGAGAGCTTAAGGAGGGGAGGGGCAGCGAGAGAGGGAGACAGAATCTGAAGCAGGCCTCAGGCTCTGAGCTGTCAGCACAGAGCCCAACGTGGGGCTCGAACCCACGAACTATGAGATCATGACCTGAGCTGACATCGGATGCTCGACCGACTGAGCCACTTAGGCGCCCCATGTAAATAACTACTTCTATAAGACCTCCTCCTTCAAGAAATATTCCATTAGATCCTGGATATGTGATTTCCTAGGTATAATACGCTGACTTGCTAAAAAAACTTTTGACATTTTTAAAAACAAACAATAAAGCTGAGGGAAGCATTTTCTTCTGAATTTGGCAGAAAATAGTTAAAATATTCCCAAGAAAGGTGCTACCTATAGCCAAGCCATCAATGTGACATGTGCTCAGACCTACTGGAGTCCTTCAACTGTAATAAGCACTTTAGAGCTGTGCATGTGGCATTATGTGGTCATGAAGCTTGCCAGAAAATCAAAGCTTTTACTCTGAACACTAGAACAAAATGCTCTCAACAGAACGTTCACTCCCCTCAAGAAGCATTCACAGTACTTCCAGATTAGCTGGCTCTTTTGGTTTGATTTTCAAATAAACTGTTCTATTCCATGAGGATGTACAAAACCTTTAGTCAAGTAAGATTTTAAAAAGTACCTAAATGTCATAACGCTGACATGGAAGTAAGGATGAGGTTTCTGTTGTATGTAATATGATGTCTGCTACCTCCACTCTGTAATCTAGTGAGAGACAAACGAAGAATATCTATAATCCCTCAAGAGACACAATATCCTATTAGATAATGTCAATCACTACCTTCTTACCCCAGATTAAGAGAGAATTACAGCCTCCTTGGTAATCTTTTCTTTTGCCCCGCATCTCACAGATTACATGATCAGTGAAAACAAAAGCCAACAACAACAAAAAACTCTTAGTAATTTCAGTAAGACTGGCTTTCAAATATTAGAATTACTAAGAGCTAAGGGAAAAAAAACAAGGAAAGTTTTTAAAAGACATGATCTAGTTGGGAGTTTGTCTTCTAGGCTCTATAGACTGTTCTGTTAGGCGGGGAGAATGACAAACATGGGAGAGGCTGAGAACAGGGACAGCATCTTGTAGGGTATGAAGCAACAAATTTCAAATCCAGTGAATACTTAATTCACTATGATCTCCACTTGGAGGCATACAAGAAAAAAGGCTGAGGGCATAAGCCCTTCACATGTGTAAGGTAAAAATCACAACCATAAAAGGACAGAATGTAAGAGTGATAAAATGAAAATAACTGGGTACAAAGATGCATGGTATAAGCACAAAGATTTTTTTTTTTCCCTAGGAGAGAGAGAGCGAGAGAGACAGCGTGAGCAGGGGAGGGTCAGAGAGAGAGGGAGTCACAGACTGAAACAGGCTCCAGGCTCTGAGCTGGCAGTCAGCACAGAGCCCGACGCGGGGCTCGAACCCACGAACCGCGAGATCATGACCTAAGCGAAAGTCGGGCGCTTAACCGACTAAGCCACCCAGGCGCCCCTAAGCACAAAGATTTTTAATAGGGCAGGTACATTCCTTGGGAAGTGGAGGAGCAAAATGTGCAGGGGTCAGAATGAATACTGAGAGACAGAAGAATAAGGTTTGATCAAAGAGGAGGTAGTCTTGGGGAAACAACATAGTTAAGTCTCAAATGTTTGCTTTTTCTCCCTAGATGAAAAAGGTGGTCAAGTATGGGAAGTCTGCCCTGGAATTAGGGCAAGAATATGTATTGAACTGCTGTAAAGGATACAGAGTAATTAGGATGATAGGTACTACCAAAGAAGTTTGTTTTTTTGGAAATAAGCTAGAGATATAAAAAGATCATTTCAGAGTCTTCTTTGTCCCTCATCACCTCCAAATCAACCATCAAATTATCTTATACCTCCTAAAACATTGATCTAATTTGTATATTAGACTTATATTAACATTCTCAAGTTGAAGACCAGAAAACTGATAAAGAGAGGTCAGGATCTGCCCAGTGTCACACGAACAGCAAGCAGCACAGCTATGATGCAAAAACATTTATTTTTACTTATTGTTTTAAACTTCTTGCCAGTGCTCTTTCCACTATACTTAACAGGAAGGAAATCAGAAACAGAAATGCTGCCGGAGTTTTCCCTGGACGAAGGCTGTCTCTTCAGGGTTATGTGGTGTTGTGCATGTGGGGGAATGGAGGGAAAGGCACCCGAACATGAACTTGTTCTTTCATTTTCTCCTCTTACTTCTCTATATACTGTAATACCTGGATTTAGAGTATGGTAGTTTCTTTTGTACATGTTTAATAGCTGGACATAAACAGGTACAATTCTCTTGTGATCATAAAGAAGTGATAATAAGGCAGAAGAAAAAGATCAATCTTCTAAGAGGAGTACGTGTCTAAGGAATTCATGACCAGGATTTCTAGCATATTCGCATTCATGTGCCGAGGTTCCAGAGTATTTTACAAAAGTATTATGATAAATGTTAACACAATTATTTACCTCTAATAACCGAGGTATCCAGCCTTTCCGGTACCCGTATGGGGGAGGTTCTCTTCGGGACGAGACCAGTGAGGTCTGTCGTGATCTCTGGGATCTTGCCTTTTCTTCAGCCTCAAGCTGGTCCTGAGATAGCTGAGTAGGTGCAGGTAAAAAGCTATAAGCAAAGAGAACAAAAGTCAGATGAAAAAAACCCTCTTACATTTGATCATTGCAATTTGGCCATCAGAGACTATTTTACCATACTTTTTATCTTGAGCAAAAGAGCAAACATTTCAATGATTCATGGCAATATTCAGTATCAGTCATTTTATTTTGTCTGAAAAGAAATAAATGATTTGCTCAGAGACATAAAGTAAAAACATTTGACTAAGATGCAGGGAAACAATACCCATAATAAAAAACTAACAGATATTCCATATAATAAACTATTGAGTGTTTATGCTTCCACATCTCTTTTCTTGTAACAAGCAAGAAAACACTCAATTACTCAGGGGCCAACTGTCCACTATGTGGTTTTCTTGTTGTCTTCACTACTTTTATACTGCTTATTTTTAACTACTTTACTCTTATGCTTCTTTCTTTTAACTATTTTAGTGTCAACAACAACAGCAAAATAGTAAGGATTAGCACTGAATGTAACAAAGAGGTGGATAAAAGAAAACACAAGTTGCATATTTAAGTGTGTTTTCCTGAAGTTATGTAATTTAGAATGCAATTTAAAACTTAAGAGGTCAAAGATTCAAAGGAGAAATTCTTTTTTTTTTTTTTTTGGGCTAAGAACTTTTCGGTGTTTATTACATTGAAATGTCTGTTTTAGAGAGTAGAGGAAACCTATCACTTTCCCAAATGGAGAATGTAATTTTTTAAATTGTTTTGTTTTTAAATTTAAAGAAAATTTTTTTGGGGCACCTGGGTGGCTTAGTCGGTTAAGCGTCCGACTTTCGCTTAGGTCATGATCTCGCGGTTTGTGGGTTCGAGCCCCGCGTCCGGCTCTGTGCTGACTACCAGCTCAGAGCCTGGAGCCTGTTTCAGTCTGTGACTCCCTCTCTCTCTGACCCTCCCCTGCTCACGTGGTCTCGCTCTCTCTCCTAGAAATAAATAAAACATTTAAAAAAAATTTTTTTTTATAGTTTATTGTCAAGTTGGTTTCCATATAACACCCAGTGCTCATCCCCAAGTGCCCTCCTTCAAAGGAGAAATTCTAAAGATGTAGTCTGTCATTCTTTAATTACAGTAGCCTTTTTACTAAGCTATTCTTAACAACTTTGAAGTATGATAAATGTTATTATAGAGATACCCCAAGTATCACAGAAAGATTCCATTAAATGAATAATATGTTTAATGGAAAAGTTAAGGTTCTTTTGTGATTCTTGGCAAGTAAGCATATTTGGATAAGCAGAACTTATATATTCAAAATATTTTTTGATCACTTGGGTGCAGGTACAATGCTATGTAGGCAATGAGACTATAAACTAAGAGAGAGGTTACAGTCTTGCAGAGGAGAGAGATAATCAAATGCTCATACAAATCTCTAATTACAAATTACATTAAATGATGAAGGAAAAGTATAGAATGCTATGACGGTATACATTAGAGGGATCTAATCCAGTCCAGAATGTCAGGCAATGTGACAGCTAAGAGCTCAGAGTTCAAATCCAACCTATGCCAGGTAGTAACCCAGATACATTACTTCTCTTTCGAACCTCTGTTTTTTCATCTGTAATGACAGATAAGACCACCTACCTCGCAGAGTTGCTCTAAGTAGTAAATGAGAAAATCTATGAGGCCGTTGGCACAGTGTCTAAATACTGACCAATGCATACTGTTCCATACATATTTGATTATGTGGAGCTGTTCTGTGATTCCACCAATTTGGATCAGTTGCTCCCCACCCATGCTCCCACAAGACACTCTATGTACCACTACGATAACAATTATCTTACTGTGTCACAATCATCTACTCATTTACCTTTCTTTCTCTCACTAGACTGTCAGCAGCTTGCAGAAATCATGGATTCTGCTTCTGTCATCCCCAACTCTCCTGGCACTGTCCAACTTACAGCGAGGGCTACTTAAATGTTTACAGAAATTCACTCTGCCCTTTGCACTCACCATCTTTATGTCACTACAGTCCTATTGCTTTCCCTTCTGCCATCTCAAGATCTTTATGTTTGTTCTTCTATCTGCCATAAAATACTATTTAAGAACATTCTTTCCTATAGTGCTTTTATGGAAAACTCTTTCCCAGATCATTCTTTCATTCATTTTTAAAGATTCTATTTTTAAGTAATCTCCACACCCAACATGGGGCTTGAACTTACAACCCCAAGACCAAGAGTCGCAAGCTGTACCAAGTGGGCCAGCCAGGCACCCCTCCTAGATCTTTTAGTCCTTGCTTCTTAGCATTCATGTCTCTGCTAATTATACCTCTCCACGGCTGTTTTCTGACCACCTTGTCCAAAACAGCACCCCATCCCACATTTTGAGTCACTCTCTGCCCTTTCATTTTTATTCCTAGTAATTACTACCTGAAATTGCATTATTGATTTGTTTACTTATATATATACAGTCTGTCTGTCCTAGAATGTAAGCTCTTTGAAAATAAGGAGTTTGCTAGACTGATTTAATACTGTAATACCAACACTAGAATAGTGCCTGGCACACGGTAAACCTTCAACAAATATTTACTAACTGAAGGATGGATGAATGGATGGAGTCAAAAGCTTTGGGTTTCTACCACAGTTATTTCAGTATACCATACATATCGAGTACATAGGAGGAATACAAAGACAGAAAGAAGCCAAAATATTTACTTATTTTATTCTTTTCTTTACCTTCTGTTGGAAGAACTGGTCACTAAAATGATCAAAAGGCAGGCAACCTGCCAAAGTGGAGAGTTTAGACAATCCAATAAACAGGTAACTTGGCCTGGATTAGGGTCTGAACATACTCTAGTCTTCCAGAGGGTCTTAATCTTGCAGTTCCTTGTAAAGGAGGACATTCCCACAAAGAGGCACACTCCTGCAGTAGCAGGGTAGGGAAGGGGAAGGGGTACAGAGCAGGCTGCATACGCAAGCAGAAAGTCCACCTCAGTGGCTCTCATCAGGGAGGTGGTCAAAATATTTACAATGTAGGTGTAAGATAATACCTGGAGACATTAAGATTGTCAAGACCTGGGGGTAGAGAATGGGGGCAGTGCCACTGGCATCTTGTGGTTAGAAGCCAAAGATGCTGCTAACCATCTTACTATACACAGGACAGCGCCATACCAGAATGAATTCTTCAGCCCAAAATGTCAACAGGGCTACTGCTGAGACAACTTAGTCTACCCTTTCCCCTTTACTGAATATAGCATTTTAAATGCAAGTGATGTTATGAGACACAGAACCTTAAATATACTTGATTTAGAAAACTAAACCAGTATGACTTTCAGTCTTTAGTTACTAACAATGACTGGTGACACCAAGACTAACATATCAGTATGTCAAGTCCCTGCTATTAAGAATCTTTGGTAGATCTTGGAGATAAAGAACACTTCATGGGGAACTTGACCATCTCTAAAAATCAAATTAGCCAGAACTCAACAAACTCAGAACACCATGTAGTCCCCAAGACTAGTCATTTGAGGACTGCACTCTGCCATTGCCATTTTAAGCACACAATACCCACCACATCTCTGGTTACTTTTTCTGGGTGTCCTTTCCAAATCCCACCCTTTCCCCAAAACCTTTCCTTATAACTCTAGTAGTCTTTGCCACTGTGCCTCCTATCTGGAGGTGCACTCAAAAGTCTGCTGCTTATAATATTTACTAAAGAAAACTCCAGTCCATTCAACTCATTTCATCTCGTTCCTTTTGCGCTTAAGGTTAGTACTACACAAACAAGCATTTGTGTGCTGTTCTTTCTTTCCTATCTGTATACCTTGTACCCCAACTTCCCTGTAAAGACTGTTAGATTTCCTTCTGCACACACACAACCTCTAGGATCAAGCAAGGAACCCAAACTTAATTCCCCCAGGAATCTTCTGCTTAAAACATTGTTAGGATTCATCAGCCAGGAAAATCAATTACGAGGAGAATCAAATGTGTTCAGGGAACTCAAGCTTATGTCCTAAAATGACTACTGTCTTTACAACGATCTTAGACAACTCAACTTTTCCTGCTCGCATTCGCATGGAAAGTTTTTCTACTTAGATGGGGCAGCAAGGTCGCACACCAATAGGAGTTACGTAACTCCTCGGAATCTCCCACTTAAGCATCTTTTTCTCAAAGGCGGGGACCACTTTACATGCGGTTACCAAGGTAACCGGGAACAGCAAAAAATCTGAAGCGGTTCTATCTACGGAAGAAATTCTAAGGTCCAAAGTTAAAAGTGCAGAGCAGCGGCGCCTTATTAGTAGGCAGCGGCCGCGCCACAGTGGCTAATTTAAAATCTCTGTCCAGCGCCAGGCCCGCTTTTTTCAGGAATCCTTGCTTCGGGACAGAGACTTCGGCAGACCCACCACCGTTAAGCCGGGCAGTCGCCTCCCGCCGCTTCATTCCGCCCCAAGAAGCCACTGCCCTCCACATCCCCACCGTGCCGGCGCAAGCCGCGGACCGAACGGAGAGCTCTCCACAGCCTCAAGATGCTCAAGCGAAAACCACGTGCGACTCCCCGGCATCTGAAACTGAAGAGCTCTTCATCACGCTGAGGCTTTCGGCCCTAATGAGCGGGGGGGCACTCACCCCGGGAAACCGCTCAGGAAAGACCCCAGCTTCGGTGAGGCCTAGTCGTCCCGGAGGCCGGCAAGAGGGCCTAGCCGTGACCGCGGCCCACGTCGCTCTGTGCCCTGAGCCAGGTCACCGCCCGGAGACACTGGGCAGAGAAAGGTAAAAGGTGGGTACTCCCAGACCCTTCCGTATCCAGGACCCCAATCAACAACCCACCTGGTGAGCGCCATCTTCTTCCGCTTCTTCCAACGCGAGCGACAGCACCACGGGGCGGGCCTTTCCCCTGACGAGGAGGGGAAAGGAAGAACACGCGATACGCAGGCGCCTCAGCCGAAGGGCCTTCTGGGATTTGTAGTTCTTTGAACAAGAGTACGATTTGGTTCTGTCCTAACCAGACCGATTCGTTCATTAACGAGATAAGGGCTTCATTTAAGAAAGGCAGATGCGTCGCTCCTACACTGTGACATAACAGATCGTTCCCTAGGCAAAATAACGAAGGTGAGATGCCTTTTAAGCTGCTTTATTTTATTCTCCACTCAGTACTCAGAATTCCCCAGGTACCGAGGGATCCGAAACACAAGAGTATCCCGGAAACAGCAACGTTAAATAAAAGGGTGAGAGGGTTTTAAAATAATAGGAAATTGTGAGACTGTCGAATGGAGAGTTTTAGGCCGCTCTAAAAACATTCACACTCGAAACTTTTCTTTCCACACCCCACCCCCAAAACACTCTCCTGGGAAGATAATGTGATCCTTGGTTAAGTTACCTTTACAACATTTCTTTTGTTATGTTATGTATGTTTGCATTTTAGGTAGTTGATGTATTTTACTTAGATTATGGATTAAACATAATCTTTGATGAACTGATAGGATAAATGAAACCTGCTTGCAAATATTGGAGATAGGGAAGTGGGCGGGATGTAGATGAAATGAGAATAGCCATTTTTGATCACTGTTGAAGCTGGATAATGGGGAAATGGATGCTCATTACGCTCATACATTGGACATTTTCCATGATAAAGAGTAGGTAGATACAATCTTTTAGTTGCAGTATAACACACATACAGAAAACTGCATACACTATAAATATCCAGCTCTTTGAATTTTCCTGAACCAAAACATACTTTGAGCAGAAGCAGCAGGAGCCCCTGCCCAGGATGAATCAATTTCTAGTGTGACAAGATGTTGTAGGCTCATCTAGTACTTTTTCTATCCTAGGCTTGGAATCAGTCATTTCTCCAAGGAGCCCTCCTTTAAATAGGAAAGTGGTATTTAGAGAAGACAATCTAGATGCTACAAATATTCATTGTTCCTGGGTTGATTATTGTTTGTAAGCCTTTTTAGTTGACAGAACTAAAAAATTTAGATCACATCATGCATTTACATTAATATTTCCAGTGCAAATTTAGGATTACACAGATTTTGCTTAACTTTCATTTTTTTTTTAAATGTTTTATTTATTTCTAGGAAAGAGAGAGAGAGACAGCGTGAGCAGGGGAGGGTCAGAGAGAGAGGGAGTCACAGACTGAAACAGGCTCCAGTCTCTGAGCTGGCAGTCAGCACAGAGCCCGACGCGGGGCTCGAACCCACGAACCACGAGATCATGACCTAAGCGAAAGTCGGACGCTTAACCGACTAAGCCACCCAGGCGCCCCTTAACTTTGATTTTATATGCATATCTCTTCTGAAAATCTTGGTACCTACTAGCATTAACATAATTACATTTGGCAATAATGTCAATGACAATCAATTAACATAATTGTTTTATCCTACTGTATATATGAAATAGTTTCAGAATAACGTTACTAATATGATTACTAAACATATGCTTAATGATAATAGTTTCTGATTTTTTTTTTTTCAATTCTTTTTGCCCTTAAGAGTATCTCTCTCCAGGCATGTATAGTCAAATTGCACTGCTTTAAAGTGACAGAGTGTGCTTGGTTGTTTCGGTAGAGCACATGGCTCTTGATCTCAGGATTGTAACTCTGAGCCCCACGTTGGGTGTAGAGGTTTCTTTCTTTTTTTTTTTTTTTTTTAATTTTTAATGTTTATTTTATTTTTGAGAGAGAGAAGGAGAGAGAGAGAGCAGGGGAGGGGCAGGCAGAATCTGAAACAGGCTCCAGGCTCTGAGTTGTCAGCACAGAGCCTGACATGGGGCTCAAACCCACGAACCGTGAGATCATGACCTAAGCCGAAGTCAAATGCTTAACCGACTGAGCCACCCAGGCGCCCCGGAGATTTTGAGCAGAGAAAACACATGATCCGATTTGTGTTTTAAGAAGATTATTATGACTGCTGTGTTGAAAATGGACTCCAAGAAGCAAGGATGGAAACAGGAGACCAGTGGGCGGCTTTTGTGATGATTCAGGGGAGAGATGCTGATGGTTTAGGGAGGGAGTAGGAGTAGAGATGGTAAGAAGAGATTGGAATCTGGATCTATTTTGAAGGTAGAACTAACAAATTTTGATGATAGAATTGATGTGAAATATGAAAGAGAATAATCAAGGATGGCTCTGAGGGTTTATGTTTGAGAATTCTAGAGATGGGATTGCTATTAACTAAGAGGGCCAGCTGCAAGAGAGTCACATGTGTGGAAGATCAGGAGTTTGGTTTTGAACATCTTATATCAGAAGTGGTGTTAGACATAGAGATAGCCAAGTAAAAATGTCAGTTTAGCAGGTGTGCTGACAGCTCAGAGCCTGAAGCCTGGTTCAGATGCTGTGTCTCCCCTTCTCTCTACCCCTCCCTGCTGGAGCTCTGTCTCTATCTCTTAAAAATTAAAAACATTTTTTTTTAATCTGCCACTCTATGAACTATTAATACACACAACTTTGATGAATCTGAAAGGCATTGTGCTGAGTGAAAGAAGCCAGTCTCTAAAACTTGTATATTACAGTTTGCCCTTGAGAAATGCAAGGATTAATTAGGGACATTGACCCTCCATGCAGTCAAAAATCCTTATATAATTTTGACTCCCCCAAAACCTAACTACTATAATTTAAGATAAGATAAAATAACTTAAGGGGTGCCTGGGTTACTTAGTCAGTTAAGGGTTCAATTCTTGATTTCAGCTCAGGTCATGATCACATGGTTTGCGGGTTTAAGCCCCATAACAGGACTTGGAATTCTGCTTGAGATTCTGTCTCACTCTGTCTCTACACCTCCCCTGCTTGCTCTCTATCTCTCTCTCAAAATAAATAAAAATAAACTTAAAAATAAACTTAAAAAAAGATAACGTAACTTGAATCTTACAATGCAGCAAGCTAGAAAAAGAAAATGTTATTAAGAAAATCACAAGAGAAAATACATTTACAGTACTGTATTATATTAGGACCTTGTGATTTAAACCCTTGCAGTTATTCCTGAAAAGATAAAACTCAAGTGACAGAGAGTGGTTGCCAGGGATTAAGGGCGGGGGACAGATGTGACCCCCACAGGGAAGTTTTTGGGGGTGATGGAATTGTCTTGTATTCGGATTGTGATGGTGGTTACATGCATCTATACGTGTGTTAAAATTCATTGAACTGTATACCAAAAAAGTCAGTTTTACTATATGAGAATTAAAAACTACCCTACTGTTAGAAAGGAAATGGAAAATATATTCATTTTTTTCTTTTTTTTTTTTTAATGTTTATTCACTTTTGAGAGAGAGAGTAAGCAAGGGAGGAACAGAGAGAGAGGGCAACAGAGGGTCTGAAGAGGTCTGTACATGCATAGCAGTGAGCCCGATGTGGGGCTTGAACTCATGAACCGTGAGATCATGACCTTAGCTGAAGTCAGACGCTCAATCTACTGAGCTACCCAGGCTCCTTTGTGTTCATTTTTTATTATCATGTAACAAATTCTTACAAACTTAGTGGCTTCAAACAACACCCCTGTATTAGTTCACATTTCTGCAGGTCAGAAGGCTAGTACCACATGATTGAATTCTTTGTCCAGGGTATCATAGGCCCAGATCACAGTATTAGACTGGCTGGCCTATCAGGCTGAGGTTCTGTAGAAAAGTCCATCCCCAAGCGCATTCTTGTCGTTGGCAAAATCTGGTTTCTTGCAGTTGTAGGATTGAGGTTCCTATCTTGTTGTGTGCTGTCAGTGGGGCCGACTCTCACCTCCTGCTGGCCACTCTCAGGTCCTTCCCACCGTGGACTTTTGCTTCGTTCCGGGCCAGCTGGGGCACATCTCTCCAACCTTCTCTTCTGCCACCAGCTGGAAGAAACTCTCTGCTTTTAAAGGGTCCATTGATGAGGTCAGGCCCATCCAGATAATCTCTTTATTGTATAGTCAACCTAGGGGCATCTGGATGGCTCAGTCGGTTAAGTGTCCAACTCTTGATTTCTGCTCAGGTCATGATCTCACTGTCTCATGTTTCCCCTTCAGACTCTGCTTGGGATTCTCTCTCTCTGCTCTTTTACCACTGGTTCTCCCTCCCTCCCTCTCTCTCTCTCTCTAGCAAAATAAATAAAGCTTTTTTTAAAAAGTCAGCATTAAAAAAAAAGTCAACTTTGCCATATAATGACATAATCAGGGGACAGTTGTCTTATTATATTAACAGCTCCAGGGATTATGCTGGGCATGTACCTAAGGGGCCGGCAGGGAGGAGATCTTGGGATAGATATTAGAATCTTGTCTGTCACAGGATATAAGCCAAAAGAAAAAAAAAACAACTATTTTGGTAAATGCAGGATTATTGATCACATTGTGTAATGTAACAAACACAGTCTAGGAGTCTGAAGCTATTAATTCAGGCTATAGCTTCACCAATAAACTGTGTCATGGGTGATGTGATATGGACTAGGAGTGAACTGTTAAGAAAGAATTTTTTTTTTAAAAAATGTTTTTATTGTTTATTGTTGAGAGAGACAGAGTGTGAGTGAGGGAGAGGAAGAAAGAGAGGGAGACACAGAAGTGAAGCAGGCTCCAGGCTCTGAGCTGTCAGCACAGAGCCCGATGTGGGGCTCAAACCCACAAACTGTGAGATCATGACCTGAGTCGAAGTTGGACGCTTAACCGACTGAGCCACCCAGGCGTCCCAAGAAACAATTCTTGAGGCTTTTTGGTACAAAAGGCTAGTTTTTATTAAAGCATGGGGACAGGACCGAAGGGCAGGAAGAACTGCGCTGGGATTGTGAGGAATGATTGATTGGGGGGGATTGGCGAGGGCGGGTAGAGATAAAGGAAGTTTCTAAAGAGGTTTTCGTTTGTTAAAGAAGACTTACAGGATCCTGGAGGTCTGTCTATAGTCGGGCTAAGGTTGCTTCTTGCCTCTAGCAAAGCATTAACATTAAGGCAGTTGTGAGTTCCTTGAGGAATGTCATACTCTGCCTGTCTCAAGAATTTATCAATGGGCTGCAAGTTGTAAGGAAATTTAATTTTATCTACATTTCTTTTGCCTTTTGTTCTCCTCATCAGTCAAGACACTTAACTTCTCTGGGCCTCAATTTTATCAAACTTAATATGCTGATCCTGTGACATGCTGTACATATATCATGAAGTGTTTCATTGAGGTAGTGCACGTGGATATGTTTTACTCAACTCTAAAGCACTGTGTAAATATATTAGTTATTACTGTTAATATTTCGGTTGACATTGATCTGCTTTAACCTCTGCTCCAGGAATGTATTACTTCTAGAAAGAGTATAAAAGAGGAGCAAATTAGAGAAGCTCCTGGAAGCCAAGATCAAGGAGCTTAGATTTAATTCCGCAGGTGATTTGGAGCTGAAGGAGGACTTAAATAGAGGGCTGGGTCACAGAAATTGGCTATAAAGACAGTTCTCAAGTCCGAGTGGGTTTCTATGGTGATGGGAGACAAAGGAGGCCACTGAGGACAAGGTTAAAGTAATTAACATGGGAAGTCCGTAAGATACAGACAGAGATCAGGGATGCAGGATTGAAAGAAAGAGGTGGAGACGTGCTTCTCCCATCCACTCTCATTTCTCACAGAAGCACATGCGTGTGAAGCATTTCTACCAGTCACGGTCACTCACTGTCCTTGGGGTGTGTGGAGAAGAGCATCTGACTTTAATAACAATCTTGGCAAAACATAATTAAGAAGGCAAATATACTGCAAAAGTAATATGATATTATACCCCAAGGCCAAGCCCTTTACTCAGTTGGGTGGGGGTGGGGGTCTGTGTTCCTCTGTGCTGTGTCTTCCTGCCACGCTCAGCCCTCGTTATCTCAGGTAATTAGCAGCTGCCTCTTCAAAATGGAGAGCCCCTCATGCGTCAGAATTGGTGCTCTTCCAGGTTGCCAAGACCCATCAGCTCACTCCACCCTTGATATTCCAGATAGAGGGGGGAATCCATTCTCAGAGAAGCGAGGACCTAACTTGATTCCTAACTAGCTATAACTCTGTAGCCACGAGCGAGGTGACGGGGTAGAGTGGTTAAACACACAGATTCCGAAATCTGTTTCCGAAATGGTTAAACACACAGATTCCGAAGCTCCTCTCCTGGCTCCCTTATTTACTAGCCATGCACCCTGGGCATGCCACCTTGATGAGGGAACATGAGGCAGGCTAAGGGGCAAAGAACAAGCTAGCACACCCCTCGACTCCCAGGTGGAGTATGTACAGCATTCCGCAGACACCCCTGGCTACCCAAGAACAAAGGAAAGGAGTTTAAATCCTTGCCATGGTGATGTAAGAAACTAAGGCAAATGGAAAAATAAATTCCCTTACTGCCTAGAGCCCATGGACAAGTCCTTGAGCAGGCAGAGTGACCTCCCTCTAGGGGCTCAGCTGCCTCAAGGATGACATTTTGCTGGAGGCAAAAGAAAACTTTAGCTGAACATTATCTCAAACTCAAGGATCCTGAAAGTCAATTTCTTTTATCTCATCTGCCCCAAGATATAGGCTGGCAATCATGCTCCAAGCTTATGCCCCCCTCAAATACATCTGAGGGTCTCATGACTGAGGTTTTATTAAATGGTAATTAATGGTGTATTCCTAGCAACAGCTAGCCCCTCAACGTCCTAGAAACCTTGCTTCCAAATACCTTAGAGGCAAACTCTATCCCTGACCCCCTCCCAACTTGAGGGTATATGAGTTACCTATTAGGACCCCAGTGCAGCTCTTCCTGCCCGTGGGCCCTGTCCTCGTGTTTTAATAAAACCACTTTTTTACACCAAAGGCATCTTTAAGAATTCTTTCTTGGTTGTCAGCTCAGGACCCCACAAATCCCCCTCACCCCAAAACTTAATCAACCTAACTTTGCACTCAGTTTTCTTACTTATAACTGTCTGTATTTCTATGGTATTGGTTGTTATTTCTCCACTCTCATTTGTGATTTTATCTATTTGGGTCCTTTCTCTTTTGATGAGTCTGGCTAGAAGTTTCTCAATTTTAGTACTTTTTTTTTTTTTTTCAAAGAACCAGCTCCTGGCCTCATTCATCTGTTCTATTGGGTTTTTTTTTTAGTTTTTATATCATTGATTTCTGCTCTAATCTTTATGATCTCCTTCTTTCTGCTGGCTTTAGGTTTACTACCAGCGTTTTTCACAGAGCAAGAACAAGCAGCAATCCTAAAATTTGTATGGAACCACAATAGACCCCAGATAGCCAAAGCAACCTTGAAGAAAAGCTAAGCTGGAGGCATCACAATTCCAGACTTCATGTTATATTACAAAGCTGAAGTAATCAAAACAGTATGGTACTGGCACAGAAATAGACACAGAGACCATTGGAATAGAATAGAAAACCCAGAAGTGAACCCACAATTATATGGTCAATTAATCTTTCACAAAACAGGAAAGAATATCCAATGGGTAAAAGACAGTCTCTTCAACAATGTGGCATGGGGAACACTAGACAGCGACGTGTAAAAGAATGAAACGACCACTTTCTTACACCATACACAAAAATAAATTCAAAATGTATTAAAGATCTAAATGTGAGATGTGAAACCATAGATATCCTGAAGAGAACACAGACAGTAACCTCTCTGACATTGGATATAGCAACTTCTTTCCAGATATGTCTTCAGAGGCAAGGGAAACGGAAGCAAGAATAGGGGCAGAGTGCCTGGGTGGCTCAGCCCATTAAAGTCTCTGACCCTCTGTTTTGGCTGAGGTCATGATCTCATGATTCTGTCAATGCAGAGCCTGTCACGGGGCTCAGTCCCATGAACTGTGAGCTCATGTCCTGAGCTGAAAGCAAGAGTCAGATGCTTAACCAACTAAGCTACCCCAGTAACCCCCTCTTTCTTAGTTTTGATAATTCATTAGATGGACACACAGAACTCACTGAAAGGTGTTATCCTCATGGTTTATTACAGGAAAAGGATCTGGATTCAAATCAGCTAAAGGAAGAAAGACGTGCATAGGGCAGAATCCAGGAGGATTCCAAATATGAAGCATCCAGCTGTCCTCTCCCTGTGTAGGCAGGACAGCATTGCTCTCCTCGCATTGACATATGACAATATGCAGGAAGTACTGTCAGCCAGGCAAGCTCCCCTGAGCCCTGACATCCAAAGTTTTTCCTGGGCCTCCATCATATAGGTGTGACTGATTGCTTATGTGGCTGATCTCAAGTCTCTAGCCCCTCCAAACATCTACTGATACTGGGTAACCTAGACCCCTACACTAAAGCACATTGCTGAGCTTTCTGGCCAGCCCCTACCCTAAGACTATTTGGTGTGCCCAGTCCCCACCCTAAATTATATTCTTAGACAATCTAGTGACCTAAGACTCCCAGGCAAACAACAATGCTCCTGTTAAGCATGACATTTCAAGGACTTAGAAATTAGTCCTCAGATGCTGAGGACACAGGCCAGATCTCTGTGCAAGGTTAAATTTTTGACTATAGAAACCTTGGAAACATTATGTTAAGTGAAAGAAGCCAATCACAAAAGGCCAGATATAATTCCATTCATATAAAATTTCCAGAATAGAAGCATAGAGATAAAATGATTAATAGTTAGTCGGGGCGAGGTGCTCTGGCTGACTTAGTTGGGAAAGCATGTGGCTCTTGATCTTGGGGTTCTGAATTCAAGCTCCATTTTGGATGTAGAACTTAAAAAATTTTTACCTAGCTGGGTTGGGTAGGGGTGGAAGATGGGAAAGGTGAGTGACTACTAATGGGTACAAAGGTTTCTTTTGGAGTATTGAAAAATTATATAGTGCTGATGGTGGAACAAGTCTGTGAATATACGAAAACCCATTAATCTGTGCACTTTAAAAGATGAATTTTATGGGATGTGAAATATATTGCAATAAAGCTGTAGAAGCAAAGTTAAGTAAAATGCAAAATTAATAAAATGAATAAGTAAGTGAATAAGAAATATGACATAGTATCCCTTCATTAATTTTTTTCCAAATTAAATTTAGAATTATTTTGATGAGTCTTTAAAAATTTTTTTAAATGTTTATTTATTTTTGAGAGAGAAAGAACAAGTGGAGGAGAAACAGAGAGGGGGGGGATACAGAATCTGAAGCAGGCTCCAGGCTCTGAGCTGTCAGCACAGAGCATGATTCAAGGCTCAAACCCATGAACCAAGAGATCATGACCTGAGCCAAAGTCAGACACTCAACCAACTGAGCCATCCAGGTGCAATGTTTATTTATTTATTTTTAGAGAGAGAGAGAGCGCGCATGCAATCATGAGCACGAATAGGGGAGGGGCAGAGGGGGGGGGACAGAGAGAGGATCCTAAGTAGGGTCTACACTGACAGCAGAGAGCCCAATGCAGGGCTCGAACTCACAAACCATGAGATCATGACCCCAGCCAAAGTCAGACACTCAACCGACTGAACCACCCAGGTGCCCCTGTTGAGTATTTTTTGAAAAGGTTTTAGGAATACTGTTATTTGAGGTGACCATGAATTAACTTAGATAGCTGATATCTTTACAGTTTTATGTCTTAGGAACACTGTTTAGGTTTTGACTTATTAAAATCTTCTTTCATATCTTTCAATAACATTTTGGAGTTTTCTTTATATAGATTGTACCCATCTCTCAGGATATTGATTCCCGGGCATTTATTTCATTTCTTTGTTATCATGAATGCAATCTCTGTTTTTATATTGTCACTAAAGATAACAGTAATTTTTATTAGACAAACTGAAATTGTTCTGAAATGCAGCAGTTTTTGAGTAGAATCGATTATTCGACTCTGGATGACTTAAAGTTAGGGTGAACTTGTAGCAGTAGGATGGGCTACTACATCAGTCCTGGGACTGAGCCATCCTTTGGTTTGAGGTACAGGCAAGCAGCTTTGCTGTCAGCGACTCCCTTCCCTGAGCTCTGAGACTTCCTGTGTAAAAGCACACAAGACCTGCTGACCCCATTTCTTTTCAGATTTAATTATTCTTTTTGAAAGCTGGCTCTAACCTGAAAGGGATTTGAAACGCAAGGCTCCAGTGGGGATGAAGCTTTAGACCCAAGATAACTATTCCTTTTTCTATTGAATAGCCTGGCAGGGGAACAATTTGCCCCCTGCCCTGAGCGCTTTCATTTGTTTTGATCATTTTCATTCCTATCAAGTGTGCTGCCAGCTCAGAAGGCAGCCATCTGATATCTGAAGTGACTCCTTACATTACTTCCTTGTCTCTTCTCTAGTAGCAAGATATTCCACCAGAACATAGCCGTTTGTGAATGAAGAAGCTTCAGTGTGCATGCATGGCTAAGGATTTAATAACCCTAAGGGGAAAATACTGGCACAATGAGAATAGTTATTATTTGCTGATAAGCTCCTTTGTGTCTGTTTAACTCATTGACCCCTTAAAACAGCCTTATAAATAGTTAAAACTCTCTCTCTTTTTATTTTAGAGAGTGAGAGAGAGAAACAGAGAGTTTGCAAGCTGGGGAGAGAGGCAGATGGAGAGAGAGAATCTTAAGCAGACTCCACGCTCAGCATGGTGACCAACATGGGGCTTGATCCTACAACCCTGGGATCATGAGCTGAGCTGAAATCACGATTCAGACACTCAACCAGGCACCCCAGTAGTTAATTCTTATTATCTCTTATTTTACAGACCAATTATTATTATCTTATTTTACAGATTGGAGGCTTAGAGATATTATATAAATTGTCCAAGGAGACAAATAGAAAGTGACCAATCTGGACTTTAATTCCTAAGAATATGACCTTAACTACTATTTCATACTGGCCCTGGAATGGAAGATTCTACTTTTCTTTCTTTCTTTCTTTTTTTTTTTTTTAGTGTTTATTTTTGAGAGAGTGAGAGAGAATGAGTGGGGAGGGACAGAGAAAGAGGAGAGAGAAAATCCCAAGCAGGCTCCATGCTGTCAGCACAGAGCCTGAGGTGGGGCTTGATTCCATGAACCATGAGATCATGACCTCAGCTGAAATCAAGAGTTGGGTGCTTGATTTCAAGAGTTGCCACTCAGGCACCCCTGATTCTACTTTTCTAAGAAATCTGGAGTCAGACATGAGATTGAGTCCTGCTCCCTTTGCTTCCTAGCTCTGTAACCTTCAGCAAGTCTACTTACCCCATAAGGCTGTGAAGATGATGTGAGATAATGAATGGAAAGTGCTTAAGTGCTTGGGTCACAGTGGGTACTAAATAGGTATCTTCTGTTATTCTTCAAAAATCTAGGGGCACCTGGGTGGCTCAGTCGGTTAAGCGTCTGACTTCAGCTCAGGTCATGATCTCACGTTCGTGGGTTCGAGCCCCACATTGGGCTTTGTGCTGACAGCTCAGAGCCTGGAGCCTGCTTTGGATTCTGTATCTTTCTGTTTCTCTGCCCTTCCCTCTCTCATACTCTGTCTCTCTTTGTCTCAAAAATAAATAAAACATTAAAAATTTAAAAAATCTATCAAAAATTTGTCAGAAGAAAATTCTTTTCTGTACCAGAAAAAAAAATTTTTTTTTTTTCTTTTTCTGGACCAAATCCTGTGCTAATTTGGGGGACTCAGTGAAATACTGATGGCACTAGTCCTCACAACCAGCGGATTGTCCATCTGGGGTTTATGGACTGAATCTGGTCTTGACAAGTATTGTTTGTCCCACACACACATACTTCAAAATTTTTGAATTGGTTGTAGACAATTCAAAATGAAGAGATATTAATAAAAATCTCGACTTCCCACTGCTTTTGGAAACCTGCGGAGCTGGGCCTGCATTGTCCCATGGTGGCAGTCCTCTAGAATGCATTTTGTCACGTGGAAATGTGGGCCACAGACCCTGCCACCCCCTGATGTACCCAAAGCTGAGGGAGTCACTGGTGGTTCGTTGTTGCAGCTGTACTGTTTTTCTTATGATAGAAGTGAAACCTTTCATTTGCCTAGGATGCTCTCAAAAGAAATCAAAAGATGGGTTGAAGGAGCTGCATGATTTCAGAAAAATGAGAGATCTTTTTGTTTAAAAGCCAGGATTATTCTCACGTCTGATCTGCCTCACTTATTTTGATAATTTGCTTGGCCCCTGTAAGCATATGTGTTGCAGCCCCAGGTGTAAAAAGGTAACCTCACAATGTGATGAGTGCCATGCTGGAGGTAAGCCCAGATGCTTTGGAAGTACCAACAAGAGTCCCTTCACCAGGCCTGGGAGTTCGGAGGATACTTCCTGTAATGTCACCTGACCAGGATCATGTGCTATTAGTGGGTGAAGCCCAGAAGGACAGTGGCAGAGGTTTGGGCCATGGGTGGGGTTGGGGGGGCTATTTAAGTAGATGAAACAGCTTGAGAAAGGGCTGAGACATAGCAGCAGCAGCAGCCTTTGGATCTTCTCTCCCTATTGACCTTCTACCCTGACCCCTTCTCAGAAGGGGTCATTTCTCTAGCTGTCACATCACTAACAGACAAAAGATGACTGAACCCAGTCATGGCCAAGTCCTCCTGGTTCCATATGCCAGCTGCACTCACACCCCCACATTTCCCTGACTTACCTGACAGACACACATGTACCCCGGGGACCACTCCTCAAAATCCCATCAACACGAGTTCCTAATAGGAGTTTTCACATCCATCACTTAGTTACACATCAACAATAATGTGTAAAATATAAAGGAATATAAAACTATTCCTTTAGGTGATGGGCTGAGAATATTTTAGTGTTTAAATAATGGAAGTCAGAATCTGTGTGGCTCGAGGAATTTAAACTCCTCCATAAAATAAACCACCTACATGCCTGTTTCTAACAAAGGCAAATCAAAATTTTCCTAGGGCAATAAAGAGAAGCTTCCAGAAGTGAGAGTGTTTCTCTTTGAGCAGTCCAGAAAAGTGGAGAGAGAATGAATCTAGGATCTCTCAACTTGACAATGGAAGACTGTCTGAATGGGCAAGGCCAAGTGTGCCTTTTTTTTTTTTTTTTTAAAAGGTGTACATCCAGCAAGGCAACTGGCAGACCTAGCTGTGACTGGCGGGAAGGTCAACTGAAAGTGAAGACTTGAGCCTATCCTTGCTCACAGACAGGAGTCCATTCCTACCAGGGATCCAAGAGACATGGCAGAGCTTGCGTGAAGGCTTGAGGATGGAAGAGACCTTGTGAAATTCAAGGTCAAGTTCAACCTACAGTCAAGAACTCTGCTCTAAACCATGAGATACCACTCCACACTCACTGGGATGGCTATAATAAAAAAGACAGGCAATAACAAATGTTAGTGAGGATATAGAGAAATTGGAACCCTCATACATTGCCGGTGGGAATAAAACGTGTTGCTACTTTGGAAAATGGTTTGGCAGTTCCTCAAAATGTTCAACATAGAGTTATTATATGACCTAGAAACTCCACTCTTAGGTATATATCCCCCCAAAATGAAAACACATTCACACAGATACCTGTACAAAATATTCATAGCCCAGCATTGTTCATAATAGCCAAAATGTGGGAACAATCCAAATGTCCATCAACCGATGAGTGGATAAGCAAAATGTATCTCCACAGGATAGAATATCATTCAGCAATAAGAAATGAAGTAGCAGTACATGGGACCACATGTCTGAACCCTGAAAATATTACACCAAGTGAAAGAAGCCAGTCACAAAAGACCAAATATTATGATTCCATTTATGTGAAACATTCAGAATAGGCATGATCATGACAGAGCAGGGGTTAGTGGTTGTTCAGGGTTAGGGCCAGGGTTGGGGGATGAAAACGGGGGACCAGGCAAGACAAATGACTGCTAATGGGTACAGGTATCTTTTTACAATGTTGGAAAGGTTCCTAAAACTAGATGGTGGTGATGGTTATACAACTCTGTGAATATAATAAAAACCACTGAAATTATTTTATATAATAAAAACCAAAGTGAATTGTACACTTTGAAAGGATGCATTTTATGGTATGCGAATTATATCTCAATAAAGCCGTTATTAAGAAAAAGATCTCTGCTCCAAGTTTCATGAGAGACCCCCTCTGAGATAACAAAGCCACAATGGACTTGCTCCTTTTTTTTTTAATTCCTGAGCTTCTATTTATTAACTCCATGTCTACTGGTGTTTCTTAAGGTGTTTCCTTATACCTTTATCTTGTGGGTATGCTCCATGAAGGCAGACTCCTGGCTTTTACCACTAGTTGTGTGCTATCCAGCAAGTTGGTTAACCTCTTGACTTCAGTTTCCTCATTTGAAAATGGAGATAGGAGGCACCCGGATGGCTCAATCGATTAAGCGTCCAACTCTTGATTTCGGCTCAGGTCATGATCTCACAGCTTATGAGACTGAGCTCCAAGTTGGGATCTGCACTGACAGCATGGAGTCTGCTTGGGATTCTCTTTCTCCCTCTTTCTCCACCCCTCCCCTGTGTGTACTCTCTCTTCTGTCTCTCTCAACATAAATAAACCCCCCAAAAATAAAATGGAGATAATAATTGCACCTTCTTCGGGTTAAGTGTGAAATATAAATATATGAGTAAACACACAGCCTATTTAGAAGAGTACATGGCACATAGTTAAGTTTTATATGTATTTGTAATGATTAGTATCAGCATTTAGCACATAACAAGTGCCCTGTAAATATTAGTTATTATTTTTATTAGCGAGGGTATTGGCTAACTTGTCTAAGACTTTCTGTTCTGCTACTGATGAGCACTAGAGTGCTTACAATTTGGAGTTACTAAAGAAGAATGCTGCTGTGAATATTGGTGCATCAGTTTCTCTGGGGTACATGCACTTAGGAATTGATTGCTGAGTTGGGGGTATGTACATCTTCCTGTTTCTGGATGGTGTCAAACCAGTGTCAAAGTGGTTGATTTAGTTTATGTTCTCACCTCCAGCACTTGATATGCTCACCTTGTAAAATTTTATGTCTGGTATGTATGACGGCATCAATTTAAATTTGCATTTCCCTATTAGTAGTGAGGAGATTGCCTTTGATTTCCTCTTTTGTGAAGTTCCTGTTTGAGTCTCTTGTCCCTTTCTTAACAGGCTACGTGTCTTTTTATCATTGGTTTCTGGGAATTCTTGAAGCGGTTTGGAAACTAGTCCTTTGTCTACTGCCTGTATTTCTATTGCTCTGCTTGTCTTTTTGCTCCAACATGGTATCTTTTGGTGAACAGAAGATTGTGATTATTAAGAAAATTTGTGAATCTTTTCTATTCTGGTTAGTGCTCCTTGTGTCTTATTTAAGAAATTCTCTGGCCTGAGGTCTTGAACATGCTTCCTGTATTATCTTACAAAAGCTTTCTAGTTTCTCCTTTTTCATGTAGGTCAGTTCCACCTGGAACTGATTACTGTGCATGAGGTGAGATAGGAGTGTAATTTCAATTTTTTCTACATGGATGCTCAATTTTATCAGCACTGTCTGTGCTCTTTCCTTACCGATCTGCCATGTAGATCTATTCCTTACTTGCTCTGTCATGTAGCAAGTGTCCACAAGTGTAGAACTGCTTGGGGGCTCTTTATTCTGTTCCTGTTACAACTGGACCTCTCACATTGTTCTGCTTATTCAGTAGCCTCAGATTTCAATATTTCCTCTTGGCTCTTTACCTTGAGAAACAGCCTGTCAAGTTCTACCCCCAAAGAATTAAAAATCAAAAAATAAAAAAAACCATGTTCCCAACCAGTGTACATCTCAAGATCTAACTGGAGGGTAGTGGGCAGGAAGTCGTTCTGGAAGTGAATGAAAAAACATGTAGATTTAGTTGCATCTCTTTTATTGGGTAGCTGCCTTATCCCAGGGAATTCAGCATGGAGTTGAAAACAACAGAGAAGGTCAGAACAACAGAGTCAATAAAAACAGAGTCAGACCGTGTCTTCTCAATCCTTCTTACCTTTGGGTGCTGCAGCTTTATCATTTTGACTTGAGGTTTCTTTGGGATCCAACCAAAAGCATCCTAACTTATCTTAAATACAGCTGGAATGCAAAAGCAAGTAAAAAGGCCTTTTCATGAAAAGAGAACAGCTGTCATAAAAGCTATGAATTTTTTTTCTATAGGAAGGTAATATGTAATAATAATGATAATGATGATAGTTACAACTAACATTTACCAAGCCAGGCACTGTGCTAAGAAATGTACAGGTTGGGGTGCCTGGGTGGCTCAGTCAGTTAAGCGTCTGACTTTGGCTCAGGTCATGATCTCATGGTTTGTGAGTTTGAGCTCCCCCCCATCAGGATCTGTGCTGACAGCTCAGAGCCTGGAGCCTGCTTCAGATTCTGTGTCTCATTCTCTCTCTGTTTCTCCTCCACTTGTGCTCTGCCTCTCTCTGTCTCTCAAAAAAAAATAAATGTAAAAAACCCAAATTTTTAATAAAAAAAGAGAAATGTACAGGTAATATATCATTACATTACTGATCTTACTCAATGGCCATGATCTCCCAATGTTATTCTTTTCCCAGATGCAGAGATGTCAAGTAACTCTCACGATGTCACCGAGCCGATAGGATTCAAAAATAGGCCTTTCTGGTGCCAACACACTTATCAATTTCTCCTTATGAAATAGGGAAAACTAAAAGCTCCCAGAAGGGTAAGGTTTGGGAAAAGGGGAATTCTACCTTACTTCTGGCAGGAACATAGATGGATATAACCTTAGGGAACAGTTTGGTAGTATGTATTAAATACCTGAAAATATTTATATTCTTTTAACTACTAGCTCTACTTTTAAAAAATGAGTGGGGTCTCCAAATAAAGATTTTCAAGGATGTTCAGAGCAACAAAGTTTTTTAGTAGCAAAAACAGAGTTTTAACTAAATGTTAGGAACTAAAATACTATTGCAACTATTAAGAATAATGTTTTAGAATTTTAAAAAATATTTATTTAGTTTTGGGAGAATGCAAGCAGGGGAGGGACATAGAGAGGAGGACAGATGACCCGAAGCAGGGTCTGCACTGACAGGCTGAAAGCAATGAGCCTGATGTGGGACTCGAACTCACAAACCATGAGATTATGACCTTAGCTGAAGTTGGATGCTCAACTGACTGAGCCACCCAGGCGCCCCTAGAGTTTTTAATGACAAGGAAAAATCTATTGCCTTGAGTGAAAGAAGCAAATTATAAAACAATATTCACAGCAGGATATCTGTTATATTTAAAAGGCAAGAAGGGTATACAGCAAAATGATAGTGATTATCTCTGTGGGGTGGGATTATGGATAACTTAAATTTTCTTCTTTTACTTTTCTGAAATTTTCAAGTTTCAACCATAAATATGCTGAACGCTTTATTAAAAATCTTGAACATATTCAAAAGTAGAACAGAAAAATGAACCTGATGAATTTACCAGCTTTCATATTTTTCACCACAGGGGCAATCTTGCTCATGATACCCCTTGCCACTCCCTCCCCTAGATTATTTTGAAGCAAATCTCAAATATTATATTTTATTTTCAAAAATGTCAGCATTCTTTTCTAAAAGATATGGACTCCTTTTCAAAAACCACAATCAAAATACCAGTACCACACCTAAATTTAAAAAATAATGAATTCTTCAATACCATCAAATATCTACCCAGTCATTTCAGCATTTCTGGTTGTCTTAAACATTTTTGTTTTCTATGTTTCTTGTGTGTTCTTGGTTTTGCTGTTTTAACATATACATATATATATTAAAATATTTGTATATTTTGTCTTATTTGAATGAAGGTCCAAATAGGGTTTATCCATTGTGACTGGTTGATGTGTCTCACATCTCTTTTATGTATAGTTTCCCTCTCCATCTCTTATTTTTTTCATAGAATATTTTGTTGAAGAAATCAGATCATTTGCCTCTTAGAGTTTCCTATAGCCTTGATTTTGCATCTTTGTGATATTCTTCCTCTTTTGTTCCCTGTAAATTCTTTGTTAGCTCTAGAGCCTTGATCAGATTCAAGGTTTTGTTTGGCTTTGTTTTTGTTATGGGGCTAGGGGAGGGACAAAGCAACTTGACACATGATGGTGTTTACTTCTATCAGGAAAATTCAAAGTTTGGGTTTTTCTTGTGACATTAGCAGACATTCCTGATCATTGCTACACCCATAAATCATTAGAAATTGCAGAATTGGTGATGTTCTAATTCTGTCATTCCTTTTTCACCTATTAGCTGGCATACTTTTGGAAAAGAGAATTTCACAAAGGAAAGAGAATGAATGCCTGATTCTTTCTCCTTAATGACCAATTTAAAAAATAATTAGGTGGTTTTGTAGCATTCTTCAGCGATGACTTAATTTTTTTTTAGAGTACCATCATAAATTCACAGAGGTAAAGATACTTGACGTGCTTCAATCCTTTGATCTTTTTAGCAGATAATCAAATTGTCCCATCTTTTTGCAAGTGTTGACTTCTGAATTTTTCTGACCTAACCGTAACAGTTTTTGATAGCTTTCATGCTTTCTGGTATGACAAGATATTTTAGGATCATCTTATCTCATACATTTCCATCCCCAGGTGTGGAATGAGGCTCTAAAGAACCTTGTTTCTTTTACTGGGACAATCGGTATACTAGGAAGTGGGAAATAAATGCTTTTTAATACAAAGAATACCAGACACTGGATGGTGAATAGAGGTACAAAATGAATAGACCTGTAAGAGTATCACTGCCCAGGACCCCTTTAGAGAGGGAGACATGGTCCCATACAACTCAACAGAAATGTCTCCACCATATCATGGACATGACTCCTAGTCACCAAGAAAACTTAAACTCTGTTCAACAAACTTATTTTACAAGGAAGTGTAAACCTTTTAAAAGGTTACATGTGTGGGTAAGTCCTAGTTATCTGGAAAATTAACATAAATAGACTGTTTTATTCACTTAAACAGTGGCTCTCAGGCTTATGCTGAGAATACAATCATTTATGGAACTTGTCAAAATACAGATTTCTGGGATCCATTCCAGATGGTCTGAATTCAGGGAGTAGTGCTTGGAATTTGTATATTACTAAGACTTCCAAGTGATCTTGAAGCAGGTGGTCCTAAAAATCACCCTTTAGTGAACTCTGCCAGATAGATAGATAGATAGATAGATAGATAGATAGACAGACAGATAGATAAAGTAAGGGGAGGGAGAGAGATGCCTTTGAAGAATGTACCTAGGAGCGTACTTATGAGAATTATATGACATTGAAAAATTTTAGTGAGTCTCTTTTTCTGATCTCAAAAGGATTTTATTCTCTGTGAAAATTTGAAAAATAGTAAAGCAAACAGATTAAAATAACCCCCTGCAATCCTGTTTCCCAGACACAATGTGCATTAAGTAGATATATAGCCTTCCAGCCTTCCTAAGGGCATTTCATTGCTCTTTTTCACCAACAGACACCATCACTGACTTGCCTGGGGGCACTCAGCTAGTAAGTGGGAGAGCCCACACTAGAACCCAGCTGCTGAACCTGAACTTCATTATGTTCCATTCTAACCGAAACAGAGGAGCTCCCTGTCCTCTGGCCAGTATTACTTTACACATGTCTGTATAACATTTTTAAAATTGATTGTAAAATTAAAAAAAACAATAATCTGTGTCTACCATCAGACTGTGGGCTTCTCAGCAGGGCAGGAAAATCATATTATTTACATAAGTCTCCTCAAAAAAAGGTGCTTAATAGTGGCTCAGAACCTGGGACGTAGTAGATACCCAACAACTGTTTCTTCCAGGCAGGGAGTGGAAGACAGGTCTCCATTGCCTCTTATGGAACTGAACTTCAGGTGTCCTAGATTTTCCCAGACTGACCTGGTTTTCTCCCAAAGAAGCAATTTGTAGCATGCCAGTATTCATGAAACCATGATGTGGGAATGTGTGAGGTGTAACCTTTCAGACATGTCCTGTTGAGGCAGCTCCCTTCCGCCCTGTTAATTTTCTGGAGGGTAGGGCAGCTGTGAACTGGTAGCAGCCAACACTTGCAGGAGCTGAGTAATGGGGGTACTGGCCTGGTAAAGGGGACCTGGGCAGAACGCCAACTAAACGTGTACTACACCACCTAGAAGCACCACCTGGAAGCATCTAGTGTACACCAGGGGCACCTGTACCATGGATGAGAAGGTTCCAGTGTAGAGAATGGGCAGTGTTTTAGGTGGTGGTTTGTGGAATGTCTGTGAGGGGGAGGAATCCCGAGAAAGGGGGACCAGATGGAAGTCTGTGGAAAAATCTAGACATGGGATGTGTGGGGAGCTTGACAGTGCTTGTGGCAACAGGGATGATGGGGAAGGAAAAAGAAGGAAGGACAGATGGAAGGAAGGGTCAATAGCCTCAGTTAGGTGGGACTGAAGAGAAGGAAGGGAAAAGGAACCGGGAGCCTGGGAGCATAGCAGCGTCTGGGCAGCCACAGAGGCTCAGGGCGGAGAAGCTACTAGCTTGGTCCTCTGAAAGACCGAAAGAGCAAGTCTCTAACACTAATGTTTATGAGAGTATCTTCTCCTTTGCGTTTGTCCAGAATATCCTTTGTTAAAGATAAGGATTTGCTCCTCCTCAGATTTCAGTCAAAGGGGCCTCCTGATAGATAGATGTCAAAGTCCATGTGCCCTCCTTTTCCCACAGAAATGCCAACCCACCCACCTGCCCCATCAGCAGGGTAGGACCAGGGCGTCAGCAGCTCTTGTGGGAAGCTATAAGACCCTTTTCTCTTTCAGGGTCGAATTAGCTCTTGACATGAGTCACATTTCCAATTGCCTTTCTGTTTTTTGTTAAGAGGGTCCTCACCGTCTCCTCTGCCTCACTCCCATTTCTTGGCAACAGAAGGGTGGTGTGAGATTTAATTTCTCAAGAAAACTTAAAAAAAGAAAAAGACACAAAGAACCCCAGTCTCCATTTCACATGAGCTAAGATCTTTGTTGGGTGTAGAGGGTCAGTGTAGACAAAGGCACCCTGATCACTTGCCATCGTTTCTCTCTCTAATTATAGAAAGTATTTAGTTATTGTTCCATAATTGCTCACTGCAGTTGGGTTTGAGCATTGTGGTTGAGGTTTTTTTTGTTTTTTTTTTTTTTTTCCTGCTTTTGCTTTTGTTTTGACAAAAGCCTACTTTCTGATGAGTTGTTCTTTTTTTCTGCTTTGGTCCACTGCCATCCCATTCCCTGGCTATTCCACTACATAACTGAAGGAGGTGGTATGGTATTTCTAGAGAAGCCATTTTACCTCATCAAATTGTTTTCATGGCTTCCGCACTCCTCCCACTTGCCTAATAGAGAAAGGGAATTAACGTTTATTGACCCTCTACTCAGTCTTTGGCAAGCATTGTACTGAGCCCTTGCATAGGCTGTTTTATCCAGTCCTTACAACAAGCCGGAGGATAGATATTATTATTCCCAATTTGCAGAATAGAAATCTAAGGCATTTTTAATAGACTTTGGCTAGTACATAGTGGTGGTGATGCTTCCACTGGTATGGGAGAATTGGGGAATCCTGCTCTCTACTCTGAAAGTGCCTGTTTCTAGGTCCCCTGCTAGTGGTGGGGCTTGGAGGGGGGCCCTGCAGGACTTTGATAGGAGGTGGGATTCCTGTGTTGAGGAGTTCCTGCGTTGAGGTCTGGGATTCCTGTGACATGGAGAGATTTCTGATGTCATGGTAGCAGCGACAAGGAGGGAGGCCACCTCACCACCAAGGGGGCTGTGGCAGGAAGGGTCCTTTGGGAAACAGGTGGCGTGTTCAAGGGTTTCAATGCAGGGTGTTGAATGAATGAACTGTTCAGTGGAGGCACAAGCAGTGAAGGGAACCAGGAAGCCGTGGGGAAGCAGCTGGGCACTAGCACCGCAGGAAGCCGTCACCGCTCTCAGATCTAAGGGGGTGCCGTGTGGGAATGGTGTTTCTGCAACCCACTGAGGGCTGGGGCTGGGAAGAAGGGCCCGGCAGCAACTGTGGCAGGAGAGGAACCCAGCCTCTGCTGGAATGCAGACACATAGGGCAAGAGCACACATAGGATGCAGGGTGTGTGTGTGTGTGAACAGATATACAGATATCTGGGCCCCTCTCTCCTTGGGCCTACCTGTCTCCTGCTCATGCTTACTGCTGGTTAAATCACTGTAAGAGGACAGGGTAGCCCCTGGGGATGCAGCCTGTGCTGGTCAGTCTCCTGGGCAAGCACAGAGCAGAGATGGCCGCAGGATACAGAGGATATTCAGTGCAGGGGCTTACTCAGCTATGGCCTCTGTGTCAGGCTATAGAAGGTTGGACATTGCTTCCAGACTCAAAGAATTGTGGAATGTGGAATGCTGGAAGAGACTCTAGAGTTCTGCCCCTAAAATTCCTTTACTTTACTTTTTAAAAAAAAAAATTTTTTTTAATGTTTTATTTATTTCTAGGAGAGGGAGAGAGAGAGACAGCATGAGCCGGGGGGGGGGGGGGGGGGGGGGGGGGGGGGGGGGGGGGGGGGGGGGTCAGAGATAGAGGGAGTCACAGACTCTGAAACAGGCTCCAGGCTCTGAGCTGGCAGTCAGCACAGAGTCTGACGCGGGTCTTGGACCCACGAACCACGAGATCATGACCTAAGCGAAAGTCGGACGCTTAACCGACTAAGCCACCCAGGCGCCCCTAAAATTCCTTTACTTTACTGAAGAGGATCCTGAGTCCCAGGCAGGAGAAATGACTGGTACAAGGTCCAAGGTCAGCAGCAAACTAGTAGCATAGGCAGGACTGGAACCAGCTAACCAAACTCCCAGTCCATCCTGCCTCTTAACTGAAAGTCGTGGTCACTTAATGGTTGATAATAAAAGATTACTGAGCCAGCTTGTCTATTTCCTGTTAAAACTGCTCAAAGACCTCAGGGCCAAACATTACTTTGGCCCTAGACACATTTGCCTCAAATGATTCCCTGTAAATACACCTATGATCAGAGTGGGCTGCTTATTCCAGAGTATGGGATCTGGAGTCAGATTCGTGGGGTGGAATCCCAGCTCTGCCCTTACGGAGTGATCATGGATGGACAGGCTGCATAACTCTCAGAGCCGTAGTGTGCTCAGCTATAAAGTGGGGATAATAATGATGTCTATTTCATACATCATGAAGGTTGTATGAGAAAATATACTTAAGGCACTGAGACTAGCAGCTGGCAATAATAAGTGCTTGATAAATAATAGCATTTATATGCATATATAACATTTATAAGTATATATAAATACATATGGGATATATGTAGTATATGATATGTATATGTACATTTATGGGATATATATGGGAGATACACACATATCTCCAGTAAACTGATTTAGAATTCTGGTTAAGAATTCATTTTTTTTCATTAAAAAAAAAAAAGGGGCACCTGGGTGGCTTAGTCAGTTAAGCGTCTGATTTTTGCTTAGGTCATGATCTCATAGTTTGTGGGTTCGAGCCCTGCGTCGGGCTCTGTGCTGACTGGCAGCTCAGAGCCTGGAGTCTGTTTCAGAGTCTATGACTCCCTCTCTCTCTGACCCTCCCCTGCTCACGCTGTCTCTCTCTCTCTCTCCTAGAAATACATACAAATATTTAAAAAAAAAAAAGAATTCGTTTTTTTTAATCAGCTGTTTCTTGCAAGGAATTTTTCCTCTTCCTTATGACAGATGAGCAAACTAAGGGTATAACAATTATATCTCAATAAAGCTGGAAAAAATTAAGAAAACTGAAGGGCTGTGTGATGTGCTTTTTGAGGGATCACTCAGCCAGTCAGGGGCAGATAAGAAATCCCTGCTCTCCATGTCACTCCAGCCCCTGGCTTGGGAATGAATTCCAGATCATTCATCTTGATTTACTTCCTTCCAGGTGTTTAAAAGAAAATCCCATTAAACTTCCATCAAGTCCAGGCCAGTCTGGCCATCCCATGGCGCAGGCAGGCTGAGCAGGTTTCCATTTCGTGGTCATTGATACCTACAAGTATCCAGAGCCAGCAGGCCTGGCTCTGTTTCCAGAGCCTAACCTTGCTCTCTGATCCTAGCACACAAATGGTTTATGGACTGGCCTGCAGATTTTCTGGCAAATGTTCAACTGCCCTCTGGGTAGCCGGATCCTGACCTTCTGGTCCTGGATCTAGGTTGGCTGCTTTTTTCCTGCTGGAACACTCTATCCTGGGCAGGTGCTAATATAAGCACCAGCCCCAGCTCAAGTCTCCTTCTATGGTTGTGGCCCCTGCAGGGCATTTCTCACCTCTGGGATACTGGTGGGGACCAAATGCCGCCTTCCTGCTTCCTCTATTCTAGGCCCTAAGGCCTTCTCCCTCCTGCACAGAACATGGTTCCCTTATTACTCTCTCTGCAGTAATGTTTTCTCATTGCCTTAAGCAAGAATCTTGCACCTTGGATTCTCTTGCTTTTCCTCTGGTTGGCGGCTGTGTGACGCTTCCTTCCGGATGGTCCACCTCAGGGACAAGACACACAGCATCCCACAGGAACGCCACACTTGGACAGCATTCTAAATGTTGTTTACTAACCCCAGGCCTTACTGCCTCAGAAACTCAACTGGGACTTAGGCTGTTTGTGAAATAAGTTAACCACTTCCCCTGATGGCTTTGGTTGCTCAGTGCATTTTCTATTTAGCTTCTTTGGTCATATCCCATCTCAACAAAATAATTCAATGGCTTTCTAGTGCCCTTGGACTAAAATCCAAACCAGTGAATTCTCTGAGGTCCCCTACCTGCCTCTCCTACCTCCTCTCATACCATTCTCTCTGCTTTAGTTATGCTAGGCTCCTCTCTGTGCCTCAAGCCTGCCAGGCTCTTTCCTACCCCTGGACCTTTGCACTTGCTGTCCCCTCTGCTTGGAATACACTTTGTCATCTTCCTCACGGCTGGCTTGCTCAACCGGGTTACAGCTTCCTCAAAGATGCCTTCCAAAGACACTATCTCTGGCCCCTGTTTAGTTATTCTTTATCACACACCCCTACTTCTTTCTTTCACAGGGCTTATTATATCATGCAACTATCCTGTTATTTCTTTGTTTATCTGTTGGCTCTCTCCTTTCTAGGCACTGAAGACCTAAATCCCTCCTGTTATGGAGCTTAACGTCCAGTGGAGGAGACAGATAAAAGCCCTCTAAACAAATGAATAATATAATTTCAAGTACTGATGAGTGCTACAATAATAAAGCAAGGTAAGGGGACAGAGTGAGTCTCAGGGAATGTATAGGGTTGGTGGTGGTTAGTTAGATAAGGACAGTCAGGGATGGCCTCCCTCCATCCCTGGAGGGGGTGACATGGGAACAGAGAACAGATTGCTGGGATGGAGCAGACCTGTGAAATTATGGGGGAACAGCAACTGTAAGGGTCTCGTGGCAGCAGCCAGTTTGGCAGGTGGAGGAACAGACAGGAAGCTGGTTGGGTTGGAGTGGCCTGAGCTGGGAGGGAGAAGGGTGGTGAGGCTGGAGACAGAGGGAGTAAGTAGGAGCAGGTCCTGTGTGAGTTGAGTAAAGAGTCTGGATTTTCTTCTAAGCTTAATGGGACATGTCTTCACAGCAATATCCAGTTTTCAAAGTGCACTCCCCGTCTCACCTGATCCTCACAAGGACTTCTGAGGTAGGTAGGACAGATGGTGATTAACACTTTTTATCAAGAAGGAAACCACTATTTTATCATTTTACCACTGGAAAATCAAAAGGAAGGTCCAGCTCTGCCAAATTAGAAAATGTACTTTAAGTCACACAGTTCAAACTCAGTGGTGTCTAACTTTGTGCATTGAAGCCCTCTGGGGAGCTCCACAAAATAGTTACACCCAGGTCCTTCACCCAGAAAATGACTTAAGAGGGCCAGGGTGTGGCCCAGAAGGATTGTTCAAGCTCTCCAGGGGATTCTAACCTGGCTGAGAACCACTGCTCTCAATCCACCCACTTTTCACTACACGAACTGCCTCCTTGACAGAGCTTTTCCACTAAGCTGCCCATTAAAATCACTGAGGGAGCTTTCTAAGGATTACGGAGGGAGCTCCACATCCCAAGCTAGACTCTAAAATTAGAAACTTCTGGGGCTGGGGCTCAGACACTGGCTTGTTTATAAGAGTCTTATTTGCCTACCTGTATTGGAGCTTCCCACATTTATTTTTTTATTTTTCCTATCTGCTGTTGTCTCTTCACTTGTTCCCTTTGGCTTTTATGACTTTTTGATTCCTTTCCTGTCATTTTCATGGGATTTCAGGAAGCAGTGGGTTTAAACGAGTATACTCAACATACCACGTTGAACTGGAAGGCTTAAAAATTAAAATTTTAAAAATGTTTAAAAATTAAATTTTAGTTGTAAAAGTTATATGCACATTCGTTGAAAAAAAATTCAAATATGATACAAGGGCACAGGATGTAAACTGAAAGTTCTCTAGCCTTCACTTCCCTATTTCCATTCCTCAGGGCAGCTACTAGCCTGCTGGTAACATTTTCACAGGTAAACTTAGGGGGGCGATTAGAGGAACCATATTAAGTTTTTAATGTATTTATTCTGTCTTCTCTCTGGTTTTAAATTTCCCATTCTAATTTAAATACCTCTATGTCCTTTACTGTATTTTACTGCATTTTTATATGATTTTTTTTGATGCCAACAACTTTCTCCAGGGAATCCCCTATTCAGACTTTAATTCCCAGCCTCCAAGTCAGTTCTTAGTTTATGGAGCATTTCAGAATCTCCTGGGCAAAATTACTGCTCCCTTCTTTGTGTCCCTATATCACTTTGTTCATACCTTCAGCTCACACTTCTCACAATGCTTGAAAATTATTCATGTTTTTATCTTAGCATGCATACCTCACCCATGGGAGACAGTGGGGGCTGGATTATGCAATTCTATACTACTGCTGTCTCTGTACTGCAATTATCTTAGTCTGTGGCTTGTTTTTTAATGCTGTCGATGAAGAGAAGTTATTGAATTTAATGTAGTTCATATTTACCAAGGTATTGTATGTTTGTGTCATTTAATAAACCCTACCCTGAGATCATTGAATGTTTTCGTTTATTTTCTTTTAAAACACCTTATTTTGCTTTTCCCCTTGAAAGTCTTTAATCTACCTGGAGTGAGGAATCCAACAGATAACTAGTTGTGCCAGCTCATATACTGAATCATGTGTCTATCCCCACTGACCTATAATGCCAGCTCCATCATATATCAAGATCACACATATTCCTAGATCTGTTTCTGGGCTGATTTCTTCTCTGTCTCCCCACCCCTGCCTATCCTTACAATAATACTAAACGGCTTTAATTTTTTATAGCATTATAATAAATATTGATACATGAGGGGCCAAGTCCTTGAAACATGTCATTCACCAGGAGTGTTTTGGCTATGCTTTACCCTTTGTTTTTGCATATAAATTTTTTATTAGCTTGTGAAAGTCCAAGCAAAATCCTGCTGGAAATTTGACTGGAATTGTATTGAATTGATAGACGACTGCCGCATCCACCCCTCCCATCTCTGCTCCCCCAGGAAGTAGCTCAAGAGATAATTGTGGAATGAATGAACGTCTGATGAATACCTCCAAAGCACATCTTACAAACATGCGATACAGGTCAATGAATGAACGAATGGGGGCCAAAGATAACGAAGATCAATCAGCAAATTCTCACCATTCGGCAACTGTCAGTGAATATCTTCCTCGCTTACTTGTTCTAATACCTTATTTGAAATACACAACTCCATCCTCCACCGAACACGAATCTACGCCTCCTTCGGAAAGACTATTGAAAACAAGTTTTTAGAAAGATGGTGTGTCCGTAGCCCGGGGAAAAAAACAAGGCCCTCTGACAGATCAGGTGTCTTGACTCCTCTGCCTCCTCGGAAGGAGCGGTCCACGCGGAGCGCGGGTCCGGTGGCTCGCGTGCCCGCGGCTTAGGGAACCACGGACTACAAGTCCCGGCAGGCCGCGCGGCGCCTCCGCTTCATTAGGCGCAATCAGCGGGTGGCTGAGAGCCAAGTCCCTGCGAATCCCGTCACCCGGCTGCGGCGCGGAATCCGGCGCCGCGTCCCCGCGTCGCTTGGGGTGAGTAGGACAGTATCGCCAGAGTTGCGCGGTGCCTAGAGCGCTGGGGTGGCTGTGTAAATGAGCCGGGCGCCCGCCTCCGCTGGAACCGCGGGGAGGGACCCCTCGGCCCTTGACCTTGTCACCCAGGCCGGCGCGCGGCCACGTGACCGGCAGGGCCCCGCCTCCTCTGCGGTGACTCGCCTGCCAGGCTCCCCAGTGGGCAGAAGCGTGGACTGGCTACTTCGGTGGCGCAGTCTCGCATGCAGGCAGGGCTGGAGCTGAAGGAGGAGGCATCAGGTGGCTCACCCAGGCGACCTCTCCCCAGGCTGTGTGTGGGCTGCGAGGCGCGGGCGGCGGGGGGCCCGGCGTGGTCCGGACTAGAGCGTGGGGCGCCGCCGAGATCCCTGCGGTCTGGTAGCGCCGCGTGCCCGGGAGCGCTCTGATCTCCCGCACTTTGCGCGGCCCTGCGCTCCCAGTTCTCCCACTAAACGTGCTGGTAACAGCTGCGTATGGAGAGCCGCCTCTGGAAGCCCCTTAGCGCAGCTCTCTCCCCAGGTTAAGTGACATTTACTTTTTACTAGGTAGGAAGTCAACCAATTCAACAAGTATTTATTGATCACGCCCATGATCATTTGGCACTTCGTGGGTGCTCAAGAAATACTTGCCGAGGTGAAAGGGAACTAGACTCTCTCTGTGTCTTCGTATGTTTTCTTTAAGCATTTTCTTATTGCACAAGCTATCAGACTGCGTCAGAATCACCTGGAGGGCTTGTTATACTATACGCAGTGCTGGACCCCATCCCCAGAGTTTCTGAATCACTAGGTCTGGGGTGGGGAGCAAGAATTTGCATTTCTAACATGCTCCCTGGAGACAGATGCTGCCCAGGACATGATTTTGAGCACTACTGCTTTACAGGGGGGAAAAAATCCTGTTAACTTAAAACACCAATTCCTCACACTGGGTTATGGGTTTGCCAGTTTAACTTTTTGTAATTATGATAAACATGTGCATATGACTGTGTATATTGTTAATTTGCCCCTACATTATTTTATATACGGATTTTCTGAAGTCTACACTTTTGTCATTTTTCCTGGATTACATCATATTCTAATGTGTCGTTGTTGGCTTGGCTGTTTCTCAACAGCCTTCACAGACGTAAGATTTGACCTCTGCTGGGAGAGCCTGCATTTGATTCCTTCCTGCTGTATACATTTTCTTGCAGACAGGGGACCTATAAGATAAAGAATAGTGCTTGGTTCTGGCATCCATTCTGCCATTCCCTGTCCAGCTCCCTGGCCCCCAACTCACTAACTAAATCTCGTGGACTTAGATTTCTGTGCAGGAGGGACCTCAGAGACCTACCCTTTACCTGCCACTTGCTCTTTGTGCTTGGTTTTTCACTGTTTTCCCTGAGTCTCCAGTTTCCCAGGATGGACTGAATGGGGAATTTCTTTTTCTTTCTTTCTTTTTTTTTTTTTAAATTTCTGAGAGAGAGAAGAGAGAGCACGAGCAGGGGAGGGTTAGAGAGAGAGGGAGACACAGAATCTGAAGCAGACTTCAGGCTCTGAGCTGTCAGCACAGAGCCCGACGTGGGACTCGAACCCACGAACCTTGAGATCACGACCTGAGCCAAAGTTGGACGCCTAACCGACTGAGCCACCCAGGCGCCCCTGAATGGGGAATTTTATTCCTTGCCTGGGTGAGATTTATTTTCCTTGTCTGCTCTGGGACCGTGGCATCAGCCAGGGATTCCTTTATTCAATCAGTATTGATTCAGCCACCTTCTGGGTATCAAGCCCTAGAAAGGGAGTATGATTTTATTTGGACTGCATCATTAGTGGCAGGGCAGGTTGTAAACCTGATCAGGCCAACTAGATGGTCCCTGGGTATCGACTCCGCATCTTTCTAGACTTGAGCCATGATGATATCCACCTTGTTTGCTAATTTTTTTTAAAGTTCATTTATTTTGAGAGAGAGAGCACACATGTGTACATCAGTGGGGGAGGAGCAGAGAGAGAGGGAGAGAAAGAGAGAATCCCAAGCAGACTCGGCATTGTCAGCACATGGGGCTGGAGCTCCGGAACCTCAAGATCATGACCTGAGCTGAAACCAAGAGTCAGATGCTTAATCGACTGAGCCACCCAGGCGCCCCTCACCTTGTTTGCTTTTTATCCGCATCAATTACCAGATTTCCCTGAAAACCTGATCACTGTCTCCAAGGGTCTTTTCCAGTCTTGGGAGTAGACCAGAAGAAATAATGCTCATCTTTCTAATAGCCTCTCTAGGAAATGGGAGGAGACTGCGCTCACTATATGGGAATGATGGAGTTAGAGCCCAAAGTGCCTTTCTTCTGACCATTCTCACCTGTGCACCAAGCAGGACAGGTGATTCCATGCTTATTGACCTGGAATGTGGCATGGGGACTGCACGTGGGTGGTAACTCGTAGGCCTAGCCACTCATTGGCCCACTGCAAACTGTAAGTGATTGGTTCCCCATTTAGTTCTGTCAAGAGGATGGACCTTCCATTTGACCATCAACTTCCCATTTGTAGAACTTTCCACACTTGCCTTTTGCCTCATTTCATCACCTGCTGGGGTGTTCCCTATGGTCCAAGAAGATGAATTCCATTCATAGAGATTTGACAATAACACCGCCCTCCTAACTGTTTCATAGACAGAGTTGGTTATTTCTGGTGAGGTGCTTTGGTCGATACTCTGACATGTTGATTTTCCGGGCTCCAACCAGTGTCTTCCACATGCCTGCCCTTTGGGCAGTGTAGAGGGTCAGAAAGCAGAGTCGCTGCCCCACAGTGACTGAATGGTTACTTGTGAGGGGTGGTAAGGACATTAGTGTCCGGAGTCCCTGTTACAGAGGTCATGTGCCATAGACAGGCTCAAGCTCCAATTCTGCCATTTATTAATTGAGCACCTGGGAAAAATCTCTCAATCCTCTGCTTGTCCCTTCCCTTATTTATGCCTGTGGATGATAATAATATTTGTCTCATCTTACTGGGTTGTGTGGAATATCTAATGAGATAATGAGTGCAGAGGGCTTTGTAAAGGTTAGTTGTTGCTAAAACTGTCATCTAATTTTTAGGTTTTTAGGGTCTTGGTGTCCTACAGGCCCCTCCCAAAAGTGTGTGCTCCTGTGAGAGGTAACTCAGGTGAAAGTCAGAAAGGCAAGTAAACAGAACAGGGCAGGTGATTCATTAGCAAAAGGTTTAATAATGAAAGGTGTTTTTCATCGACAGACATATTTCACGGCTGACAGGGTCTTTTAAAATACCCTGAGGGAAGCAGCTCATTTGCATGTTAAAGACTCACTGACACCTTATGGAAAACTCTGGCTCCAGTCTATTTAGGCACAGTTTGGCTCCTCTATCATCTATTTTATGTTTTTCAATTTCCACCTCTTTTATTACTGGGGACATTTGCATGAAAACCGGGTCTTGGGAATTGTGTCTATTTCTCGCTGTGGCTTCCCCTCCCCTCCCAGGGTGGCACCGTGGCCTAAGGGACAGGCCTGGAGGATGGTGCCCAGGAAGATGGGGTTTAAGTGGCCAGAGCTGGGCAGGAGTGCTGGGGTGCTGGTGGAGGATGGCTATTGAATTGACAGCCCGGGGATGATTCTCACCCGGGGACCCGTGTTGTTAGTGACTCTGCACTGGCCTAGGGAGGAATAGTTTCTCCCTGGATTCATTCATTCAGTATATTGGAGCACCTACTATGCTAAGGCAGAATTTGGTAAACTGTATCCTCTGGGCCACATCTGGCCACACATTACCTTATATGTTGTCTTTTTTTTTTTAATGTTTTATTTATTTTTGAGAGAGAGATAGAGACAGCATGAGTAGGAGAGGGTCAGAGAGAGAGGGAGACACAGAATCTGAAGACAGGCTCCAGGCTCTGAGCTAGCTGTCAGCACAGAGCCCGATGCGGGGCTTGAACCCACAAACCATGAGATCATGACCTGAGCCAAAGTTGGATGCTTAATCGACTGATCCACCCAGGCGCCCCTCCTTATATGTTGTCTATGCTTGACTTTTGCCTTGTGCTACAATGCGGAGTTGAGTATTTGTGACAGAGGCATTATATATAGTCTGCAAAGCTGAAAATATTCAATATATGGCCCTTTACTGAAATAGTTTGTGACCCGTGTGCTAGGCAGGGAGAAAAGCAAGAGCAAAAGCTCTGAGGCCAGAATGGTGGGTTTGATGAATGGCTTGAACATTAGTGCTTTTGGAGTGCGGTGAGCAAGGGAGAAAATGGAAGGGCCTGAGACCTTGGAGGAAACTGGGGAGTCAAATCAGGTAGGGCCTTGTAGGCCAGTGCCTTGGGTCTTCATCTGAGTAAGGTGGGAGCCATTAGAGAGTTGAGAGCAGGGGAATGCATGATTGGACTGAAGTTACCATGTTTAGGTGGAAAAATTCACTCTTTTACTCATTGCTAACTTGTTAGCAAACTTATAAATTAATTATGTAATATATTAACAAATTCTGCCCTTTGGATCTAGTAGAAGAGACAAGATACAGGACCAGATCCTTAGAGATAAAAGCAGTGCATAACAAGACTGGATGGGAAAGAGCAACTAATTCTAAGTGGCTGCTTCACAGAAGGCTTCATAGAGGGATGGGGGGGAGTGCTGAGTGTGCAGAGGTATTTGGGAGACGAAGCTGACAAGGTGGGGTGGGGTGAGAATAGGTGGGCCTTGAATCCCTTGCTAGAGAACTTGGACTTTCTGGTAAGGGGAGGGAAGGTAGGATAATGAGTGCATGTGGAGGTTAGGGTGATAATGACTCCGGTGGGGAGTAAGGGCCCGATAAGATGTGGGGAAATGGCTTTGGAATGGGGAACGGTTGAGCGGTTCAGGCAAGATAAGTGGGCGTCCTCCCTTGCTTCGTTAATCGTACAAGGTAGTGCCACATCCTGGCCTCCCAGGTGCTGGGAGTTCTTCTACGTAAGCTTGTCAGTGTTTCTGGGAAGAAGAAATGAAGTTTAAAGTGACAGCAGGGAAAAGACATCTTATTTGCTGAGTATGTTAGGTATTATGTTAAAACAGCATCTCATCAAATGCTCACAGTGGCCCTAGGAGGGAGGTACTATCAAGAACTCTTTTGTAGATGTTTAGGTGGAGGCTCCAAGAGGTGTGGCTTGTTCAAGGTCACACAGCTAGTGAGCAGCAGAGCAGAAGCCTTCCTGACTCCAGAGGCTGAGGTCCTGACTACCCGTCCCTCTATATGACTGACTGACTATCTATCTATCTATCTATCTATCTATCTATCTATCTATCTATCTTTTGAGAGAGAGAGAGGGTGCGTGATCAAGCGGGAGCAGGCACACGAAGGGGAGGAGCAGAAGGAGAGGGAGAGAAAGAACCAAAGCAGGCTCTGCGCGCTCAGTTCATAGCCTGACATGGGGCTTGGTCCCATGAACTGTGAGATCATGACCTAAGCTGAAATCAAGAGTCAGGTGTTTAACCGACTGAGCCACCCAAGTGCCCCCGGATGACCTTTTTAATGAGGACTTCTATGCAGGCCCCACAGGGAACAGTCCCTCATGGACTGCGCTGATGATCTTGAATGAGGAAGATGCGTAAGGAGCTGAGGACACTCAGCCTAATGGAAGGCCTGCTCCTGGGTCCAGTTGGGAACCTGTGTCTGGCAAGACAAGGGCAAATTGAGGATGTTGCTGCCCTTTGTAAACACTTTTTATTTTGGGGCACCTGGGTGACTCCGTTGGTTAAACATCTAACTTCAGCTTAGGTCATGATCTCATGGTTTGTGGGTTTGAGCCTTGTATCGGGCTCTGTGCTGACAGCTCGGAGGCTGCTTCGGATTCTGTGTCTCCCTCTCTGCCTCTCCCCTGCTCACGTTCTGTCTCTCTCACTTTCAAAAATAAACATTAAAAAAATTAAAACAAATTTTCTATTTTCTGTGTGTGTGAGAGAAGGTACAAGTGAGGGGAGGGGCAGAGAGAGCGAGGAGACAGAATTCCAAGCAGGCTCCACACTGTCAGCATGGAGCATGATGTAGGGCTCAATCTCATGAACCATGAGATCATGACCTGTATGCTGCCCTTTTTGACGGCAAATTCTGCAGGCTGAGGGTGTAGAGAATAAGGTGAAAAAGTAGAGTGAGGTGGGGGCCTGCCAGGATGTTAGAAGTGGGGCACGCAGAAGTCCCGCAGAAGGCGACAGGCAGGGGAGTTAATAAGGTCCTTTACCGAAACATGGCATTGGGAGAGGAAATAATTACTAGTAGTAATAATAATCAGAGATAACAAAGTGGTGCTGGTGACAGTAGTTGCTACTGTGTTCTCACTGTGGACGGTGGCACCTCGCTATACAGTTTGCCTGATTTCCTCGTCCCTCACCACCCCATCCAGTAGACACTGCCGTCATCATCCCATTTTATAGACAAGGTCGCAAGATTCAGAGAGCGTTAGCAGTTTGGTTGCTAACCCGGGTGGCAGGTAGCTGTAGGGGCTCTGGCGCAGGCCTGCTGGAGCCCGTGTTCTCAACCACCGCGTCTGGTCCGAAGGAACCCTTGACTTGCTAAAATGTTGGCAGAGGAACATTTCCTGGCTGGCTCTGTCGGTAGAGCATGTGACTCTTGATCTTGGGGTTGTGAGTTCAAGTCCCATGTTGGGAGTAGAGATTATTTAAAAAAAAATAAGATCTTTAAAAAAAATAAAATTTTGGCAAAAAAATAAAGTGCAGAATGATGCGGGGATAGGGAGGCTTTCCTAAATAAAGAGGTATAAAGAAAATAAAGCATGTTCTACAAAACAAGGTTTTTATTTATTTATTTTTATTTATAAATCCCTTTTTCTGCACAACTGAACCGGGGCTGGGCCAGAGCATTTGTGTTTAGGGAAAGAAATGAGTTTCTGAAATTATTTCTTTAAAAATAATTGTTTGCAGTTACTCTGCAACAGACATACCGGGGGTTGAGAGTAGGTACAGTAAACTGGGAAGGGCCAGGTTTCACGGTTGGAACTGAAGGCAATGGAAGCGCTTTATTAAAAATAAAATTCTGGGGCGCCTTGCTGGCTCAGTCAGTTAAGCGTCTGACTTCGGCTCAGCTCATGATCTCACGGTTCGTGGGTTCGAGCCCCATATGGGGCTCTGTGCTGACAGCTCAAGAGCTTGGAGCCTGCTTTGGGTTCTGTGTCTCCTTCTCTCTCTGCCCCTCCCCCACTTGTGCTATGTCTCTCAAACATAAATAAATGTAAGAAAAAAGAATTCAGGGGCGCCTGGGTGGCTCAGTCGGTTAAGCCTCCAACTTCGGCTTAGGTCATGATCTCATGGTTCGTGGGTTGGAGCCCCACATCGGGCTCTGTGCTAACAGCTAGCTCAGAGCCTGGAGCCTGTTTCAGATTCTGTGTCTCCCTTTCTCTCTGATCCTCCCTTGCTCATGCTGTCTCTCTCTCTCAGAAAAAAACCCATAAAATTAAAAAAATAAAATAAAACGAAAGTATTTAGAAGAGTGGTTCTCAAACTTTAGCTTGCATAAATTACCCTTATGTTATTAAAATGCAGATTCCTGAGTCCCATCTCCAGAGTTGGTGATTCAGCGGGTCAGTGAGTAGACCTCAGAAATCTGTGTTTTTGTGTGTTTAAAATTTTTTTTTCTAAAACATGTTTTATATATTTATTTTGAGAGATAGAGCATGTGGTGGGGACGGCAGAGGGCCAGAGAGAGAGAGAAGGAGGGAGAGAGGGAGGGAAGGAGAGAGAATCCCAAGCAGGCTCTATGCTGTTAACACAGAACTGGTTGTGCGGCTCAGTCTCATGAACTGTGAGATCATGACATGAGCAAAAATCAAGAGTTGGACACTTAATAGACTGAGTTACCCAAGTGCCCCTCATTTTTTTTTTCTTGTGATGAGACCTTTTAGGATTTACTATTAGCAACTTTAAAATATGTAATAGTAGTCCATAATATAGTCCATGCCATATATTACATCCTCATGACTTATTTATTGTAGAACTGGAAGTTTGTAATCCTTCACTTATTTTGCTCACATCCCACCCCCTGCCTTTGGTAACCACTAAGCTGTTCTTTGTATCTGTGAGTTGGGTTTTTGTTTTTTAGGTTCCACATACAAGTGAGACCATATGGTATTTGTCTTTCTCTCTCTGACTTATTTCACAAGCATAATACCCTCCTGGTCCATCCATGTGTCACAAATGGCAAGATTTCATTCTTTTTTATGGCTGAATTATATTGCATTATATTCACATATATATATCACATTTTCTTTATCCATTCATCCATCAGTGGACATTTAGGTTGTTATCTTGTATGCTGCAGTGAATATATGAATGCATACATCTTTTTGAATTAATGTTTTTGTTTTCTTTGGATAAATACCCAGAAGTGGAATTGCTGAATCCTATGGGAGTTGTATTTTTAAGTCTTTGAGGAGCCTCCATACTGTTTTCCATAGTGGTTTCACTAATTCACATTCCCACCAACAGTATATGAGGGTTCCGTTTTCTCCATATCCTTGCCACCACTTGTTATTTATTGTCTTTTTGATAATAGCCATCCTAGCAGGGCTGAGATGATATCTCATTATGGCTTCAGTTTCCATTTCCCTGATGATTACTGATGTTGAGCATCCTTTGGTATACCTGTTGGCCATTTGTGTGCCTTCCCTGAAAAATATCTATTCAGATCTTCTGCCCATATTTCAATCAGATTTTTTAAACTATTGAATTGTATGAGTTCTTTATAGATCTTGTATATTAACCTCTTATCAGATACATGATTTGGAAATCTTTTTTCCCATTCAGTAGGTGGCCTTTTCATTTTGTTGACAGTTTCATTTGCTGTGTGGAAACTTTTTAGTTTGAGATAGTCCCATTTGTTTATTTTTGCTTTTGTTGCTTTTGCTGTTAGTGTCAGATTCAAAAAGTCATTGTCAAGCATTATGTTAAGGAGCTTTAGGTCTATGTTTTCTTCTAGGAGTTTTATGTTTTCAGGTCTTATGTTCAAGTCTTTAACCCATTTTGAGTCAGTTTTTTTGTTTTGTTTTTAAAAATTTTTTAGATGTTTTATTTATTTCTGAGAGAGAGAGAGAGAGAGAGAGAGAGACAGCATGAGCAGGGAAGGGTCAGAGAGAGAGGGAGACACAGGATCTGAAGCAGGCTCCAGGCTCTGAGCTGGCAGTCAGCACAGAACCTGACGTGGGGCTTGAACCCACAAACTGTGAGATCATGACCTGAGCCGAAGTCGGACGTTTAACCGACTGAACCACCCAGGAGCCCCTTGAGTCAGATTTTGTGTATGATATGAAATAGGGTCCAGTTTCATTCTTTTGCATGTGGCTGTCCAGTTTTCCAAACACTATTTGTTGAGAGGACAAATAGTCCTTTCCCCGCTTTGTATTCTTGGCTCATTCGTTGTAAATTAATTGCCCAAATGTGCGTGGGTTTATTTCTGGACTCTCTGTTGGCTACCATTGATCTATGTGTCTGTTTTTATGGCAATGCCATACTGTTTTGATTACTAAAGTTTTGTAATATAGTAGTATAATCAGAGACTGTGATACCTTCAGCTTTGTTCTTCTTCCTCAAGATTGCTTTGGGTATTCTGGGTCTTTTGTGGTTCCAGATAAATTTTAGTGTAGTTTGTTCTATTTCTATGAAAAAATGCCGTTGGAATTTTGATAGGGAGTGCATTGAATCTGTAGAGTGCTTTGGGTAATATGGAAATTTTAACACTATTCTTCCAATTCATATCATAGAATATCTTTCCATTTATTTGTGTCTTCAGTTTATTCTTTAGTGTCTTATAATTTTCAGTGTATAGGTCTTTTACCTCCTTGGTTAAATTTATTCTTAGCTATTTTATTTTTGATGCACTTATAAGTGGGATTTTCTTAATTTCTCTTTCTGATTATTCATTATTAGCGCATTAAAACATAACAGATTTTTGCATGCTGATTTTGTATCCTGCAGCTTTACTGAATTTGTTTATTCTAACAGTTTTTTGCTGGATTGTTTAGGGTTTTCTATATATAATACGTTTTCTGCAAATGGTGGCAATTTTACTTCTTCTTTTCCAATTTGGATGCCTTTTATCTCTTGCCTCATTGGTCTTGCCTGGGGTTCCAGTACTGTGTTGAATAAGGAGGTGAGAGTGGGCATCCTCGTTCTGTTCCTAATCTTAGAGGAAATGTTTTCAGCCTTTCACCATGGAGTATGATGTTAGCTGGGGGCTTGTTGTCACTGGCCTTTGTTAAGCTGAGGTATGTTCCCTTGTACCTACTTTTTTTGAGAGTTTTTAATCAGTAATGGGTGTTGAATTTTGTCAAATGCTTTTTCTGCACGGTTGAGATGGTCTGATTTTTATCCCTCGTTTTGTTATTATAATGTAAGAAACCAACATTAAAAAAAGATTTTAGGGGTGCCTGTGTGGCTCGGTTGGTGAAGCCTGCAGTTCTTGATTTTGGCTCTGGTCATGATTTTGCAGTTCATGAAGTTGAGCCCTGTGAGATCTGACAGCGTAGAGCCTGCTCAGGATTCTCTCTGTCTCTCTCTGCCCCTCCCCTACTTGAGCATGAGCACATGCTCTCTCAAAAATAAATAAACTTAAAAAAAAAATAAGATTTTATTTTTAAGTAATATTTACCCCCAACATGGGGCTCAAACTTACAACCCCAAGATCAAGAGTCTCAGCTCTACCCACTGAGCCAGCCAGGTGCCCCCGAAATCTGCCTTTTTGAAACGGTATTTTTACAGGTATGCCTCTGACCATACTTTAGAAATGTTGAATTAGGAAAAGAAGACTGAAAAGGAGAAAAACAACAGAATTATAAAAAGTACTGACTCCATAAAGAGTCAAGAAAGGAGAGAAAAAGAAATAGAACAGGTAGGAAAAATAGGCATAGAAGATGATAAAATTAAATCTAAATACATAGGTTATATTAAATGCAAAAAGAAAAAATCAACTATATGTTGTTTAGAGAAATAGTATAGAATGTAAATTGAAAGTAGAAGAATGGAATAAGATGTACCTGTGAATACTTAAAAAAAAAAATCTGTGGGGTGCCTGGGTGGCTCAACCGGTTGAGCCTCTGACTCTTGATTTAGGCTCAGGTCTGTGGGATCGAGCCCCATGTCAGGCTCTGTGCTGAGAATGGAGCCTGCTTAAGATTCTGTCTCTCTTCCTCTGCCCCTCTCTCCAGCTCGTGTTCTCTCAAATAAAATTAAAAATTAAAAAAAACAAAACTGTGGCTATACTATGAGGCATGAGTCCAAATACATTTTAAAGAAAATGAAGACAAGGCTGTGTAGCAACAGTTTCCATGCAAAGAGGAAACAAGCACAGAGCAGGGAGGGGATGGTCACAGACTGAGTCCAAAACAGATGCAAACAGTGATGACCCGAATCTTCCTGCTGCTTCTATACAGGTTTTGCACATGCAGATGGCTTCTCCTTGGTGATTCACTTCTGGGTGGGACTTCTCCCCTGGTACCTGCAGCTATGGTCTAGGATTTTAGTCTGATATAGAGTTCCCAGAAATTGAAGAGAAAGCAGCCCACTGAGTGCAGTGACCCCCACATGCTCTAACAGTCTGCCTGGTGGGCTGAGCTGGTACAAGTAGGGTGGGGAAGGGTATCAGGAAGCCTTGAACCCCCTTGATCCCACTGACTGGGAGCGTGTTTGGTTAGCCAGATCAAATCAGCAGCTGGACATTGAATCCCTAACCGCAAAGTACCCTGTAGGACTGTGAGCGGACAGTGTAATAATTGTCATGGTATTTGCCTTCAGGGCGCTCAACATCTAGACAAGGGGCAGTTTACTGTAACTGAAATAAAACTTTGGAAATCAGGCAGACATAGAGAGCTTATCTGGTTGATTCTGACCAGCTGCCATTTTAGCTGTGGCCTGGGCACTGAGGGCTAATGATGCCTGTGTGTGTGGGTGGTGTAAATAGTAGTTACAAGTAAGGGTGGTTAGTTTGCTCTGCCACCTTTGCTATCTAAGATAGCACCTTTGTCACATAGTCATCATCCTAACTCTTACCCTCTTTGGATTTTTTTCTCCGTACTTAATACCAGTTGTTATTTTAATATATGTCTGTTTGCTTCTGATCTGTCATCCTATCTAGAGTGTAAGTGCCACGTGGGCAAGAACTTTGTTTTGTTCCCTTCGTCCCCAGTGCCTGGAATGGTGCTAGGCTCTGTGGAAGGAAAAAGGACTTTGAGAGTTGACTTGTGGCAGGTACTCTGCTAAGCATTTTATTTTATTTAAAAAATTTTTAAAAATACTTATTTTTGAGAGAAAGAGGTGTACAGTACAAGTTAGGGAGAGACAGAGAGACACAGAATCTGAAGCAGCCTCCAGGCTTCGAGCTGTCAGCACAGAGCCTATTGTGGGGCTTGAACTCACTAACCATGAGGTCATGACCTGAGCTGAAGTCAGACGTTTAACTGAGCCACCCAGGCACCCCTCTGCTAAGCATTTTATATACGTGATCTCATTTTATCCAAACAACTTTTGAAGTAGCTACCCCCAAAATGAGGAAATGGATATCAGTGAGATTAAGGAAATGACCCGAGGTTGTATAATCTGTTAAGCGGCGGAGCCTGAATTTGGATCCTGGCCTGACTAACTGTGGAATTCAACTGTTCCCTTTTGCTGCTTTCCTTCCACAGGGTCTGGAGACATGGCCCGAAGGGCTCTCAAGCTTGCTTCGTGGACCAGCATGGCTCTCGCTGCCTCTGGCTTCTATCTCTACAGCAACAAGTACTTGGATCCTAATGATTTTGGTGCCGTCAGGGTGGGCAGAGCAGTTGCAACGGTAGGTTTTTCTCATTGTCAGGGTGGCAGAGGGACTGGTGTATCACCTGCAGGTGTTCGTACATGTAACAGATGTACATGCCAGCCACACGTGTGGAGCTGCAGGTGTGCCCTTCTGTGTGCAAAGCTCCCTCGACACGCTAACACAGGTGTGCACCCTCATGCACCTATATTCCCGTATACACAATCTCTGTCCTACTGAGCTGGAACAGAATGGGATTGTACAGGGTCTCTGTTCTGAAGCCTTTACAGGGTAGGTTCTGTGTATAATTTTAGTGACAGGCCTGGACCGGTGCTCCTCAGCAAATGTATGTGGAAAGACTATGCAGCTTTGATTAAACTCTACCAGAAAACTTGAGTTTCTCTCCAGTGAGCTGGTGGGAGTGGCTCCTGATGCAGGGCTCATACTCAGAGCATCTGGGCCTTGGAGAACTGTAGGGATCCTCTCGAACCCTCTAACAGAATCCGAGGGGCTCCTGGGTGGCTCAGTCGGTTGAGTGTCTGACTTTGGCTCAGGCCCTGATCTCATGGTTCATGAGTTTGAGCCCCGCATCGGACTTGCTTCTATCAGTGCAGAGCCCACTTTGGATCCTCTGTCCCCCTGCCTCTCTCTGCCCCTCCCCCCACTCACACTGTGTCAAAAATAAATAAACATTAAAAAAGAGAGAGAGTCTGAGTTGAATATTTCACTATTAGAGATTTTCTCCAGTGGTGCAGGAACATCCTCCCTGTGTGATCGTGTCCTCTTAACTCTGCTGGAAGGAGCTCTCCCAGACGTGCATATATAACTGCCCCATGGGTGGGTCGGTTGCTACATGCTTCATGTTTTCTTGCCTCCTTTGTCTGCTGCAGGATGAACTCTTCCTTTCTTCCCCCTGGCATAGATACACGCAAATGCACCGTCTGTTTGGGTTGTTGTCTAATCATTTCCTTAATACTTGGTGCTGTGAAGCCTTCTCCCTACCTAGTCATAGAATCTGACAGACAAATAGATAAGAGAGGTCTTTGAGAGGTCCCACCCACATCCAGCTTTGAGGGAACTGATGGTTGAGGAGTGCTCACGTGAATGGGTCAAAAACCAATGGGTTTGTTTTAAAGCCATGGGTTGGGTCAAGATGTGTGACTCAGTGACCACCGCTATGGGACCTTCGACCCGGAGTGAGACCCATAGGCTGGGAGTCAGGATGAGTGCCCTTGGGGAAGCAGGCTTTGATGGAACCTTAGGGGTTTGGATACAGTTGATCTTTAACAATGGGTTAGGGTGCCGACACCCATGCAGTCAGAAATCCACGTATAATGTTTACTCCCCCAGAGCGTAATAACTTAGCCTACTGTTGACTGGCCTTACAGATAATGTGAAGAGTCGATTCACACATTATTTGTATGCCATATGTATTATATACTGTATTCTTATAATAAACTAATCTAGAAAAAATGTTATTAAGAAAATCATAAGGACAGGATGCCTAGGTGGCTCAGTTGGTTAAGCGTCTGACTTGGCTCAGGCCATGATCTTAGGGTTTGTGGGTTCGAGCCCCTTGTCAGACTCTCTGATGTCAGTGCAGAGCCCACCTCGAATCCTCTGTCTCCCTCTCTCCCTGCCCCTCCCTCCACCTCTCTCTCGCACATGCATGTGGTCTCAAAAATAAATAAACATTAAAAAAAATCATAAGAGAAAATACATTTATAGTACCATACTGTAATTTACCAATAAAACCCCATGTGTAAGTGGACCTGCATAGTTCAAACCCATATTGTTCAAGGGCCAACTGTAGCTGGGAATGAGGGAGGAACGTATTTATCAGTAATTTATAAACTAGTCACTAGGCTGTGCATTCTTTAAAGGCCAGGGCTCTGATCTTGATCAGCCTTGTGCATTGTTCAGTGACCAACTCCTGCTCACAGTTGGCACTCACCATGTTTATGTCAAGTGGAATAAAGCTTTGAGAGTGTAGACAGGGGAGCAGACTCCTCTAGGTATCAGCCTTGTAAGCCCCTTACCTTCCAGGGCCCTCAGTTGCTCAGTCCTAAAAAGGAAGGTTTGGCCTAGGTAATCCTCAGGCCTCTTCCATGTCTGAGATATTCAGAAGCCTGTAATTTCCTGATTTCACCAAGAATATGGGGACTTATCCTGGACTTTTGGCCAAGGGGCCCAGAATCAAAACTTAGGCTGCTAGAGGAAACAAGTGTAAACTGATGTTTACTTGTGGTAATAAGTTTATCCAACAGCATTCATTCAACTAGTCTTTACTGAGCCTTTAGCTATGTGCCGGGCACTGTAAAAAGGTGCTGAGGCACGGTGATGAGCAGGAAGGACAAGCCTCTGTGTGTCTAGAGCTGGAATTCTAGCAAAGAGGAGATAGTCCAATACAAGGAAACAAATGAGCAAGGTAATTTCAGATATGATAATTTTCTTAGGATAAATAATTGAGAGTTCCTGGTGGGTGGGGCAGCCTTAGATTAGGGTTGCCACAGAGGCGGTATTTGTGCAGACCTCTGATGGACAGGAAGAAGCCAGCCAGGCTAAGATCTGGGGCCAGAGCATCGTAGGGGAGGGGTTGTTGATTGCTCTAGACACACCGCCTCTTTCAGGGGCCTGTGGCACAGGGCCGAGGTGGGGAGCAATATTCAATGTCCAGGTGCTAAACCTCTCTTTCCCTTGGTTCCCAGACAGCTGTCATCAGTTACGACTATCTCACCTCCCTGAGGAGTGTCCCTTATGGCTCAGAGGAGTACTTGCAGCTTCGATCCAAGGTAAGGAACCCATGGACCCATCTGAGTCAGGCCAGGACTGGGTAAGTCCTGAAGTACCTGCAAACCCAGTGAGCTTCTTGTGGGTCGCTGAAGTGGGGGCAGGAGCTGTGCAGAGATTGAGGCTGGGGGCTTGGAGGTAAGGGCCAGAGGATCTTTCCTCATTGGAGGTGTTTCTGTGCTGATGAGCCGGGCTGCCAGGCCAACATCAAGCTGGATCCTGTGATACTGAGGTTATTAATATACAAGGCACTGTTGGGGAGGCTGGTGTGTGTTTCTGGGGAGCACAAGGTGTCCGGGATGACTCAGGAGGGATGAAGGCTCTGTTCCTGAGATAACTCAGTTGGATTCCGAAGTGCTTTGTCAGGCAAAACCCAGTTGAAAGAGGTTAATTGCTTTCCTGTCCTTTCAAGGCTATACAGGGGTTCCTCTGGGTGGAGCTATTGACCCCACTCCCTGGCTCCTCACCTGGAACAGGTGAGATGAGTTGGGGCATCACACAAGAGGGCATTTTTTTGGATGTGAGTTGAGTTTGGGGTCAAGTGTAGATACTTTTGGTTCCTCCAGAGAGAGGTTTGTGATAGACCTGTATGTCTTTGCTCAGCCTGGAATGCCCTTGGCCCCTTAGAAAATCTCTAGTCATCCTTCTGGCCTCAGCTCAAATACCTCTCCTCCGTGACACTTTTCCTTCTCAATCATTCCTGGTGGATGGGGTAATCCATTTTAAAATTTTTATTTAAACTTTTCATCATACAAATTCCAACCATTAGCAAGAGTAGAGAGAATAGTATAATGAGCCCTATGGCACTGTCGTCCAACTTCAGACATTATCAACGTTTTGTCAGTCTTGTGTCATCTACTCTCCCATTCATTCATCCATTTATTTTTGCTGAAATATTTAATTTTTTTAATGTTTATTTTTGAGAGAGAGACAGAGAATGAATGGAGGAAGGGCAGAGATAGAGTAAGACACAAAATGTGAAGCAGGCTTCAGGCTCTGAGCTGTCAGCACAGAGTCTGACACGGGGTTCGAACTTATGAAGCATGAGATCATGACCTGAGCCAAAGTTGGCGCTTAACGCTTAACCATTGAGCCATCCAGGAGCCCCTTTACTGAAATATTTAAAAGTAAATCTCAGGCATCATATTATTTCATCTGAAACTACTTCACTTTGTCTCTCTAATAGTTAAGTACCTTAATAAAGCTACAATACCATACTCATAACTAACAAAATTTATAATATGTCTTTTAAAAAATGTTTTATTTATTTATTTATTAAAATTTTTTTTTTTGGTTTTTATTTATTTCTGAGAGAGAGACAGCATGAGTAGGGGAGGGTCAGCGAGAGAGGGAGACACAGAATCTGAAGCAGGCTCCAGGCTCTGAGCTGGCTGTCAGAACAGAGCCCAACGCAGGGCTCGAACCCACGAACTATGAGATCATGACCCGAACCGAAGTTGGACGCTTAACTGACTGAGTCACCCAGGCGCCCCAATAATATGTCTTTAATAATTTTTTAATTGAAAAAATTTTTTTAGTGTTTATTTTTTGAGAGAGAGAAACAGAGTGTGAGTGGGGGAGGTGTAGAGAGAGAGGGAGACATGGAATCTGAAGCAGGCTCCAGGCTCTGAGCTGTCAGCACAGAGCCTGATGTTGGGCTTGAACTTACGATCTGCGAGATCATGACCTGAGCCAAAGTTGGCGCTTAACTGACTGAGCCACCCAGGAGCCTCTGTCCTTAATAACTTCTAATAGCTAGTGTATACTCAAGTATCCCTGGTCCCAAAAACGTCTTTTTAAAGTTGGTTCATTACAATCTGGATACACATGAAGTGGCATATGTTGTATTAGGAAACATCAACCAAAATTTTCTAGAATCTATAATATCTCTCTTCCCTCCTCCCCTCTCCTTTTTTTTGAGCTATTTGCTTTATTGAAAGCAGATCATTTGTCCTGTAGAATTTTCCATATTTAGGATTTGGCTGATTGCATCCTCAAAGTGTCATTTAATGGGAACTACATTCACATGGCAGGCAAGTATATAACATTTGAACATACAAAATGATCCTCCTGTCTCTGTTCCTCACATACCTAGTGTTCCTCCCTGGGAGTGATGACATCTTATCTCGTGTGTCCTTCCAGAGATATCCTCCTATTTGAATTTAATCACTCTGTCTTCTTTATTCCTATGAAAGATGATAATTGGTTACATGTCTCTCACTTTAGAATAGAGATTCTTGGGGCGCCTGGGTGGCTCAGTTGGTTAAGTGTCCGGCTTCGGCTCAGGTCATGATCTCGCAGTTCGTAAGTTCAAGCCCAACATCAGGCTCTGTGCTGACAGCTCAGAGCCTGGAGCCTGCTTCAGATTCTGTGTCTCCCTCTCTCTCTAACCCTACCCTGCTCGCGCTGTCTCTCTCTCTCTCAGAAATAAATAAAACATTAAAAAAAATTAAAAAAATAGAATAGAGATTCTTTTAGATCAGGGATTGAGTCATTTTATTCTGCATTTTCTACCTCTAGTGATGATGCCTAGGACTGAACTGACTTAATACCTGTTTCGGGCTGTACCCTGCTAGCTCCTTCCTTGGGAGAGGACCTAGAAAGGGCGCTGGGTTTGTATTTGGAAAACTTGAATTTGTGCTCTGTCTTTGGGATAGAAGTCCGATGTCTACTGGGAGGTGTTCTCCCGTGAGGACAGAGACTTGGTCTGTATATCTCCGTGTCTGTAGCACCTACAGCAGGACCTTGGACATAGTAGGTCCTGAATAAATATTTGTTGAGCAAATGAATGAAAAGAATGTTAGTTCATATTGGGATATCTCAAAGCCCTCCATCTCTGGGACTTAATGCCAAACTCCTGCTTTTCCCCCGGCCCTCTTTCTCCATCTAACCAGTGCTCTGGGCCTTGGAGCCCACCAAAGTGACATTCTGCACCTAGGCCAGGCCAGGGCACAGGGGCAAGTGCCCTGCAGAGGAAGCGGGGGATGGGTGATGTGCAGACAGTTGTCCTCATGTGTAAGTCATCTGAAAGGCAGTGGTGCTGCAGCTCCTGGTGAAGTTGATGGCTTCGCAGGTTGTAGGAAGGAAAGTGCAGTGTGATATTTGACAGGAGGTAGCATGTGGTAGCTGGTACTGAGAGCGGGTGCAGGCTGGTCCCCGGGAGTTGTGCCTGGGTAGGGAGCTGGCTGGCACTAAAGAGCATGAGTAAATACTGCAGGGTGTGTTCTTCCTTTGGACGCTTATCTGTTCTCTTCTTCGTGACTGATAAAGGAATGAGTAAAGGGTAAAACATAATTATCTCACCTGTCAAGCCAGTGTCCCCAGGTCCCGGAGTATGCTAGAGCCAAGAGACAGTGACTTAGAGAAGCACTTTCAAGGTTGGTGCTCGGCTGGCTGGTATCTCAGTGACTCAGCCTCACATCAGGAGGGGGTGGGAGTCACAGTGAAGTAGTGTTTTTAGGGGCTTGGTGGCACTTTGCTGGGCAGCTGAGGAGGTGTGATGAAGCCCCGATGCTTTAGAGAGCCAGACTCCCCGTGCCCAAGATGCTTATAAACAGAGACGACAGGTGTGAACTGAGGCAGAAAGGAGTCCACAAGGCAGAAAGAAGTCACGGCTGGTGTGGATGCCCAGACTGGGCTGGAGGAGGCAGGGTTGCCTTGATTCTGACTGAGGTGTTGGGGTATGGTAGACATATGTTCATTTTTTGGTAAGAGCCATTCTTGTTTTGAGGAGTAGCATCCAAAACTTCCTTTGGAGAACCACTCATATTTCAAGTATTTACCATGAGGTTGGAGTGAGGCTCACCCCACCCTCAGCTCCAAGAGGGAGCATGTGACTTAGGCCATCTATAGAGTCCATTCCTCTGGCCCTAGAGATTGATTCGAGGATGGGCACCTGAGCCAGTATTGGTCAGTGAACATCAGGTCCAGGGCTTTTGGGGGTATCTCTCATATGACACTGCCTTTTCTGCTGTATTAGCTATGAGTATAGGATGTTGACTCAGAGCTGCTGGCAGCCATTTTGCCACCATGAGGGGAAAGCCCGTCTGTGAATGGAATCAGTATTGTGGAGAGAAGTAATCATTTGAATCTCTAGATCTTGCTGAGCCTGGAGTAGAATTTCCAGTTATATGTGCCAGGAAATTCTCTTTTGGCTTCAGATGGTTTGAGATCAGTTTTCTGTTATTTGCAATCAAATGAATCTTGATACACTAGGGATTCTTGGAGAAGCATGCTGGATTTTTTTTTAAGCTTATTCATTTATTTTGAGAGAGAGAGAAGTAGGGGAGGGGCAGAGTGAGAGGGGGACAGAGGATCCAGAGTGGGCAGAGAGCTCGATGTGGGGCTGGAACTCATGAACCATGAGATCATGACCTGAGCCAAAAGCAAATGCTTAACCTACTGAGCCACCCAGGCACCCCATAAGAAGCATGCTGGATCTTGAAACACATTTAAGGCTTTGATAGATCACAGGAGAAAGAAATGAAATTCAAAGAAAGAAATGAAATTTAGAAATTCCAAGGCGTGAACAGGGTGAGGAGAGGTTTGCATGGTGCAGAGTAGTATTTGAGCCATTTTGGGTCTGGCTCCTGGTCTGCCACCAAGCACCTCTACTTCCCTATCTGGCCGTGGCCTTTGCCCCAGATGAATTTGTAAGAACAGAGATGAGAAGCTTTATTTAATTAAATACCGTGGATTATTTAATCTAGCCAGAGAGGAGATCAAAGTGCACAAGGTTTGCCTCAGCAGCTCCATATCATTTTAATGATTTCCTATTTTCCTTATTTCTACATTTGTTAATTGGCATTCTTCTGTAGGGAAGAGCCATCCCTTCTCCTTCAGGTAATTAGTTTTTATCACTATGAACTCATGGATATTTATTTTAGTTTACGGGTTCCAATCCAAAGCAATCCTTAATTTATTGTTCAGATTATTCTAATTTTGGTCATTGGGAGCCCTTTCAGGTTGATTCCTGTGTCCTTTTGTATGTCTCTGTTCTTTTTTTGAGCACTGTCTTAACTTTCTAAGACCCTGACTTATTTTGTATTTTCCTTGCCCCAGCCCTATCGCCTTTTATTGGAGATTGGTATTTAGAAACCAAGATGTTGGTGCTAGGTCTGCATATTGCCCCCGGAGTGCCATTGTTTCCAGAAGACAAGTTACAAAATATATGTATGTATACTTACTCATGCATACACACACTTTCCTATTAAAAAACCTTGAGTTCGGGGCACCTGGGTGGCTCAGTCGGTTGAGCATCCGACCTCGTCTCAGGTCATGATCTCACGGTTAGTGGGTTCAAGCCCCACATCAGGCTCTGTGCTGATAGCTAGCTCAGAGCCTGGAACCTGTTTCGGATACTATATCTCGCTCTCTCTCTGACCCTCCCCTGCTCTCTCTCTCTCTTTCTCTCTCTCTCTCTCTGTCAGAAATAAATAAAACATTAAAAAAAAAAAACCTTGAGTTCATACTGATATCTCCAATTTCAATCTAACATCATAGAGTTTATTTTAACTCTCTCCGATTCCTTATGTGTAACTTATTTCTCTGACAGTGAGCAACCAGCCTCTTATTATCTGTAATATATTCATGTACACTTGTTCAACCCTAATATACTCTGAAATAGTTAAGATCCCTGAGGCATATCAGAGCAGAGACAGTGGCCCAAGCTGGGTGAGACTGAATGAGTTAAGTGGGTATTCGAGCTGGGTTTGGAAAGGGGGTTGGCTTGAAACGTGTAACACTGGGGCCTGGTGATTTGGGCTGAGATTGATGGGTAAAATTTTGGGGATTGTCTATAAGAAACAGAGATTAGTTCAGTGTTACTGGGGACTAGGGTATGGATGAGTGAAGGAGCATACTGGCAAAGAGAATCAGAGCTAGGTCACAGAGGGACGAGAGGTCAAGATTTATACCAGAGGTAGCAGGGAGCTATGGCAAGTTCTTGGGTAAAGTTTTGGTAGGCCTTCAGGAAATAAGAATGCTTGAAGTCATCAGTCACTGAATATTTTTTGAGCTACTCTATAGGCAATGAGTAGAAGCATGTGGAGTGGGGGGAGAAGGGGTGGAAGAGAGGGGGGAGGAGGGAGAGAGTGAGATCACAGGTGCATCTTCCTTTCTTAATCAGAGTCCTAAATGTAGGAGGGACCTCAGCTGTTGCTGTGACTGGGAAGCTTTTTAGCCAAATCCAATTTCTTGTTCTTGAGTAGGTTGCTGGGCTTCTGTGGTATCAGATGCTTCAGGTCAGCAGAGAGAGAGAGAGAGAGAGAGAGAGAGTGTGTGTGTGTGTGTGTGTGTCCCCGTCCTATTAATTACTCTAGTACTTACTACTTGGGCCTGAGGAGGTAATGATTAATACTCTTTTCCTCCTTGTTTAAGAAGCAGAACCAGGGAGATACAGGTCTCTGCCAGGAAGAGCTCAAAATGTCAGCTTTGTTACTGATAGATGCTGGGCTGGAGCCTGTGTCTTGGGTTTGTGAGCAAGTGGGCTTGTTGAACTTTCACTCCTGAATTTGATGGACTTACCGTGCAGGCACCAACGTGGCAGGACGAGCCTCTCAAATGGAAGCCTGCCTCTTAGGGCACGGAGGGGCTGACTATCAGTGCCCTTTGGGTGTGTACAGATCCCGAAAAGTGAGGGGAGAGGAAGTGTTGGGCTGAGCATGACCTGTTTCCTTTCCCAGACCTACCAATCTGATTGGTGATTCCTCTTTCCACAGGAGAGGAAGGAGGGAGGGAGAGGGAGGAGAGAGGTCAGGAGCAGTGCACCTCAGTGGGGCTCCCATAAAACTTAGAGAGAGGAGGTTCACCAGCAGTAGTTACCTGCAGAAAGGAGGTAGCTGTTAGAACCTTTGTACCCATTAAATTCTGCTAACATTTATACCTGACCTTGTTTAGGGACACAGCTGCTTTGGGCTTGAGTATGGGATAACAATTTCAACATTACTGAAATCTGCATGTAGAGGGAAGGATCATATATGTCAACTTATAGAACCATGGCATGTGGTAGGGTGTTTTGGGGGAAAAGGATACTGGTGAGAGGAGTAGAGTAGCAGCTTAGGTGGGGGGATGACTCTATTTATAATTATGCCATTGACCTTGAGAAAGTTATCTTCAGCACCAGTTAGCTCAGGCCTCTAATGTACAGACAGAACTGAAGCTCCAGAGACATTGATGAGATTTCTTTAAGTGCCTCCCTCCCCACCCTGACCCTGCAGTTTTGTGGCACATCTTGGGCTTGGACTTGGACATCTAGATCTTGCGTGATCTCATGTTCTTTGCACTTCATATATACCTGGTTGCCTCTCTGTTTATCCACTTGCAACCTGGGGGAAAGCACTGAGTTGGATAGAAAGTGTGACCAAAGATGCCCCGTGCAGCCACTTTTGTCAACTAGCTGCCACGGCTGCGGTGCTTCTCCCCTGAGTCCATCCCCCCTGGTGTGGCCCTGCTGGGGTGGGTTTGGGAGACACAGAGGGGGAGGAAGAAGGGCCATAGAACCTCTTTATGGGAATTCCTTTTTTTTTTTTTTTTTTAAGTTTATTTATTTTTGAGAGACAGAGCTAGTGTGAGCAGGGGAGGGGCAGAGAGAGAGGGAGACAGAGACTCCCAAGGAGGCTCTGCACTGTCAGCACAGAGCTCATTGTGGGGCTGGAACTCACGAAACCGTGAGATCATGGCCTGAGCTGAAACCAAGAGTCAGATGCTTAACCGACTGAGCCACCGAGGCACACTGGGAATTCCTTTTTGTATTTAATCCGTCAACCAAAGAGTTAATTCAGCAAATATTTGGAATATGCATTTCCTAGTGGAGGGAAGCATAGATCCTCCATAGGAATCCGTGGATGCTAGCCCATTGCTTTGGGAAAGGGTTTCAACTGCCATTTTTGAGGATACGCATGCTACCAGCTTAGGGAAGGGATGATAACTCAAGAAGTGCTTTAACAATCTTGTTGCCCATCAGGGGGAACTGTAGCAGTGTCTGGCTCTTCAGGCATATTCTCTGAAACCTGGGGACTGTCCTGGCCAACGGGGACATGTCTTCACCATTCTTCCAGCCATCTGTAGTTTTAACAAACCTTAACGGAGCCTGCTCTCTGCCAGGGCTTGCATAAGCCTCAGCCTCAGAGGATGTAAAGGGAAATAAGACTTGACCTCTGCCCTCCAGTTGCTCACAGTCCAGTGGGGGAAGCAGGCATGAAATCACCAGTTGCAAAAAGATCGATTTGTCTTCATTCCAGCACTGGCTCCTGACAGCCGCTAACTCCCAGCCAAGGAGTGGGGAGTGGGGAGGGCAGGAGCCTTGCATGGGAGGGGCTCCTAACCCATCGTGGGGGGTGAGGGTAGAGTGTATACCTAGGAGGGCCTCCTCTGGTGTAGTGGGAGCTGCTTGTGCCACAGTTCCTCTGTGTGTGCACCGTCAACCTGGTGTGGAAGCTTTCTGGTGAGTTTTCATGTACCCTGTCCCCCAGGCCCCCTTTGGCTGCTTTCATTTCTCATCTTGGAACATTTGTCAGAGAGTATTCTATACAGAATAGGAGGAGAGAAATGGAATCCTTGCTGTCTTGGTGACTGGCTTTCTTGGAGTCTGTGATAATTTTTGCAGGAGCATGAGCTGCATTTAATTTGCTCTGCTTGGGTCATCTAAGGACCAGACCCGTGGAAGAGGGAGCCAGAGTTTTCAATGGCACCCAGTGCCTCCGTTTTTAGCTTTCTCTGTACCCAGACCTTTCTGAGTACTGCATTGAAAACCTGCAGAACTTTCTGCAGTGGCCCTGATTCAGGAAGAGTTCCATGGAAGTAGGAACTAGGGCCTTGGTATGGTCTGGGAAGAGATGTGGCAGTTCTCCTTCTATTTGTGGGGACCCTGGAGGGACACGTGGCTTGAGTCGGGCTTCTCCCTGGAGGTTGTGCTCGCCGTGTGGTGGTTTCTCTGTAGTTTCTAGGCAGGGCGTGCAAATGTCAGGCTGTTCTTGATTGCTCTAGATTTATCAGTGACCTATGAACCTGCATACCCCTTGTATTTTAATTTTTTTATTAAAAGAATTTTTTAAATGTTTATTCAGTTTTGAGAGAGACAGAGCATGGGTGGAGGAGGGACAAAGAGAGAGGGAGACACAGAATCCGAAGCAGGCTCCAGGCTCTGAGCTGTCAGCACAGAGCTGGACATGGGGCTTGAACTCACGAATGGTGAGATCATGACCTGAGCCGAAGTCGGGCACCTAACTATTAAGCCACCCAGGTGCCCCATCTTTGCATTTTTAAAAGCATGTGAAATGTATGAGACCTAAGGAAAGGCATAGAAAATAATTTAATGGTCACTCATATACTCATTGCACAATTTCAGAAATAATACCTTACCCATATGATTGTAGCCCCCTGGGTACTTCCCTGATTCCAGCCTTCCTCCTGCAAAACCAGAAGCAAGTACTATGTTGAATTCATTGGTTGGCCTTCCCATGTACTTCTTTGTAACCAACTATTCATGTATTTGTATGATATTTTTCATCCTATTGACTTTTTCCTTTACTTGATTTTGTTCTAAGCAAAACTGTAGGCTTGATAGACTAGCTGTCTCTTTTTATAGGCGTGTGCATTCCCAAATAAGAAGTCGCCCGCGTACTACCTGAAATTGCCGCTTATACCATCTTTTTGCACGCCATCGCTGGTGCCGGTCACCCTTGAAGAAACAGGCTGCAGTGTCTGTAGCAGATGTTGGGCCCAACTCTGGCTTGCAGTCTTCCTGGCCTCCATCCTTTCCTTGCTGGGTGTGGCCACTCTCTGTCCAGCTCTTCTCTCAGCTCACCCTATTTATCTCCTGGGACTGATTCAGACTTGAAGCTGCCTGATAGGATGGTATTTGCTGCTGTTCAGAAACAGTGATCTCTTTGTAGAGGCCACACTTGAAATGAAATAAAATAAGCCCTTGTGTTTCTGGTGTTGGGAGGCCATTGCCATGTGCTGGGCATCTCTCTGTACCAATCAGCGGAATTAATGGCATTAGCCAATTCCTCATTTGTGTGTGTCTGTACCTTTCTTGCCTTACACGGACTGCTCAGGCACACAGGGCTGGCTTCTTCCTGCCGCAGAGCTGATCACCTGCTGCTCCTGCTTCCTGGTTCTTGTGGGGTGGGTGGAGGAGGCCAGAGTGCCCTGCTCCTCAGGGATGGTGCTGTGTTGAGGTCAGCCTACACCAGACGGGGCAGGGGCTGGAGGAACGCCGGCTGGAGAAACTGCCCTTGCCCATCTCAGACCCCATCCCAGACTAGCCATGGCTGGGCTTCTCATTACTTTATTGCTTTTCCCACTGACTACCCCACACCGTTGCCTCTCCTGCCCTGGACTGCATGTTTCCACCACGACTCTGCTGTGTCTACCTATGCTGAATGTAGTACTGGGAAATGGGATGATGGTGTGTGATGGGGAATGGCATAAACCAGGACTCCTTACTGCAAAGGTAATTTAGTATTGCAGCGGGTTACCAAGGATGGCTGTGAAATCTGTATCTGGAAGGGCAGCTTTCCAGAAACAGAAGACATTCTATCTGTCTGTCATGGAGACGGGCATGTGACAGCTCACCGGTGGTTTCTAACTTGTCAGATGATCAGAGACTCCTGAGGAGCCTGGTAAAGTACAGATTCCTAGACTCTGTACCCTAAAGATTTGTTTCCAATGATTCTGGAGTGAGGCCTGGAAAGCTGTATTTTTAATGAGTTCCCTAGGCAGGCTTCTGATCTTAAGTACAAGCGTTCACATTGACTGAACCTTGTGGGACAGGCATTGCGCTAAGAGTTCTTTCTATCTTATCTCCTTTAACTTCACAACAATCTGAGGTAGATACTATTGTTATCATCCCCATTTTATAGATGAAGAAACAGAAGCACATATTAGGCCGCAGGGACTGTGAGGCCTCACTCCTACTGGCTCCGGTGGGATGCATTTCTTCTGCCTCAGCATCCGTGTCTCCAAAATGGGAATTGCTGGAATAGCAGGGGTAGATGGAAGGCTGTGAAATAACTAATAAAGTCGGTGGAAGGCTGTCTGCAGCTATCAGGTTGATGGAGACGCTTGTTAACCACACTAATAATCTAAGAGCCTGTTCTTGATTTCCCGCTTCTCACTGTCTTGGCCCCAAGCAGCTATTTTCTACCAAATTAAAATCCACTCAGCTCCCTTCCTGTCCCTGAATAAAAGTACCCTCAAAGCTCTTGCCTGTTACAGCAAGACTTTTTAATAGATTTTTCCTTGTAGAACCATGAGACATATGTCCAATTAGCAGAATAACTTCACTTAAATATACAAATAAACTGTTGACTGATAATGGTGCGACATATGTGAGGCTAATTTAAGGCAACGTGATTCGGAAGCTGGGGCACTGCCCCCTCCCTCACCCCCAGATCCCATGTCCCACGCTGTGTAGGATGAAAAGCATTGCCTCCATGCCCTGCCTGATCACAGTGCAGAGCACCCAAGCCACTCACCGTACATACAGCCCCTTATGTGGCGAATTTTAATTGAACACCTCCTATGGGCCAGGCACTGTGTGAGGTACGAGGTATACGGTGGTCTGTACTTGAGGGGATAAGAGCTATTTAACAACGATGGAAGACAGTCCTTTCCAGGAGGACAGGCATCTGTTCTATTTGCTGCTGTATCCTCGGCACTTAGAGCAGTGCTTGACACACAGTGGGCTCTTTTTAGTGAGTCAGTGAGTTAAGTAAACAAGATAAGGTTGGAAAAGGGATACACCGTGGTCATGGAATAAAAAGCGACCAAAGCCTGGCCAGGGCTCTCTTTTGGGGGTTTTCCAGTTGAAACTGGAAAGCCATGGAAGAAGAGCAGGGAGGGTATTGTTGGCAGAAGAGGCAGGGCGGGCTGCCTAATTTACAGGATTTAGTGCAAAATGGGACTTCGGGGTTCCGACTGGGGGTGGGGAAGTCAGTCTCCGCTCCCCGTGGCCCTGCAGCCCCAACACGCCATGAATGGGCAGCCCCCAAGAGATTGCTGCCTCAGTGCTGGGATGTGCTCAGGGTCTGGATCTGGTGTGGGGAGAGGAGCGCGGGGTGGGGGGTGCGGGTGGCGGGTGAGGGTCCCTGCTGAGTCTCCTGTTGAACTTGCTCTGGTGAATGTGGTCTAGGTTGGGGAGGGATATGCGTGACATGTGTATGAGTCTACCCTGCCTCGGCTTACACTCAGGCCCCCAGGGGGGACGGAGGGCAGTGGCAGGATGCGGATCTTCTCCACCGTGTGACATGATTGCCACGGTGAATGGAGAAGCACGCTGACTGTGGTGGTGTGGGGGAACTGTGTGCAGCCAGGGCACTGGGGGTGGGGTGGGGCGTGGACAGCCGAGAACTCACTCGGGGGAACTGGGGGAGGTGGGACTGTATGTGAGCTGAATCCCCCTGGCGCCTGCTGCTTTGTGCCATCTGGCTTCATTTGCAAAACACAAATTCAAAGATAAAATGAAGAATCACTAGCCAGCTACTGTATTGGTTTCCTATTGCTGCTATAACAAACTACCACAAATGTAGTGGCTTAAAATACTGCTTTATTCAGGGGCGCCTGGGTGGCTTAGTCGGTTGAGCGTCCGACTTTCGCTTAGGTCATGATCTCGCGTTTCGTGGCTTCGGGCCCCGCGTCGGGCTCTGTGCTGACTGCCAGCTCAGAGCCTGGAGCCTGTTTCAGTCTGTGAGTCCCTCTCTCTCTGACCCTCCCCTGCTCACGCTGTCTCTCTCTCTCCTAGAAATAAATAAAAAAACATAAAAAAAAAATACTGCTTTATTCCATTATCGTTCTGGAGGTCAGAAGTCTGAAAGGCTTCTCTCTGGACTAAAATGAATGCATCAGCAGGGCCGCCTTCCTTCTGGAGGCTCTTGGGGAGAACTCACTTGTTTTTCTCGCCTGCATTCCTTGGCTTATGGCCCCCATTTTCCATCTTCAAAGCTGGCAATACCCGGCCAAGTCCTTCTGCTGCTGCCGGCTCTCTGGGTCTCTTCTTCCACTTTCCTCCTCCACTGGAAAGAACCACCTAATAATCTGAGGTCGTCTCTCCATCTCAAGGTCAGCTATCAGCAACCTTAACTTCATCTGCAACCTTACCTCCCCTTTGCCACATCGGGTAATATGGTCCCATGTTTCAGCAAGTAGGTGGTGGACATCTCTGTTGGGGTGCAGGCAGTATTTTGTCTTCCACATTAAATCACGAGTGTGGGGTCCTTCCAAGTGTGGCTGCACTGGTCATGTGCCCCTGAAGCTGGCCTTCGGAAGAGAAGATTGCAAGCCTAAAAGCCCTGAGATGGGAATGAGCTTGGCTTGTTCAAGGCTCTGAAAGGAGGCCAGTGGGAATGAGTAGAGTGAATCACAGGACGTGTGGTACGAAATGAAGTGGGGGAGGTCGGCTTGGGCGAAAAACACAGGGCTCCTCGGCCACAATGAAGGGTTAAGAACAGCAGGCAAGTTAGGATCTGTCTTTGAATCTTAAAAAAAATATATATAGGAAAATTCAAATACAATTAAAAAGTAGAAAATATGATGAACTCTGGCACCTAGATCTAAAATATATTGCTATAATTCTTTTACTTATTAGGTTTTTTTTCTGCTGAAGAATTTTAAATTGCACAAATCATGCCATTTCACCTGTAATTTCCATGTGTATCTGTAATGGCTGATGTTTTCTAAGTATTCCCCTCATTATCACAGTGCATGAAATTAGCAAGAGTTCTTTAATTTCTTCTAATTCCTATACGTGTTATGTTGTCCCCCCAGATGCCCCTACCATTGACCTTCACATTGCACCTGTGCTTTGTGTGCGTTCCCCCTTTCTGAGGTTAGAGTGAGGCCTCCTTCCCTGTACTGAGGATCTTTGTTTTCTTTTCCTTGCTACCAGCCCCCAAGATCTCAAGGCTAAAAGACTCCTGTCCGCCACCCAAGCCCATGGCCTGAGCAGGGATGATTGGGAAGGGAGGGAAGCAGGCTGGCTGGATATGTTATTCTGCTTGTCGCCTAACATTTGTTTTTCTTGTCTGTAATTGCCATTCCAGAAATGCCCTCACTCTTCTAGCCACAGAGCAACTGTTGAGAACAAATTAATTATGCATCTTCTCAGTGTATGTGATTAAGGGGCAGATGGAGGGAAGGGATCTCTTCAGTTTTGCTGGCAACTAGGTTCCCAAATGGATGCTTTCCAGACCAAAGAGTGCATGTCCTGAGCTCCTGTGGGCATCTGGACTTGTCTGTGTGGTGACAGGCTTGCTAACTGGCAGGCAGAGTCACAAGTTGCCAGTAATAATATTATTAATCCCTTAAATTTGCAGTACATTCACTGTTTGCTGAGGGTTTGCTCACTCACATCAGCTCATTTGTTGGGATTTCAGGGATGCTGGAACAACTTTCTTTGCTTAATACCTCCCTAAATCATTGCTGATGCTTGTAATTCCACCATTAGAGATTAATTCCTTTGGCCTAAAACTCTGTTCCTATTAAAATGCAAGTATCCTTGGCAGCTGTGATGCATGTTTTATTCATTAAGCCTTCTCAGCCACTAGCAGCTGCCCTCCCCAAATGCCCCCTCCTACAACTTTCTTTTTAGGATGGCCTTCTCTGAAACAGAACCTATATTTGGAATGTATCCCATTCCATAGAACTCTGCTCTCAGTTCTGAGGCTGGAAAAACAGGTAAAGAAACTCCTGCCAAGGAGGCAATGACAGATAATTTCCCATGTTATCACCTCTAGTGTGTATTTGCGTTTTACCTGGAACTTTCTGGAAACACAGTGCTTAATGCAAAGGAACCTGTGTCCCTTTATCCTATCATGTCATCCTGCCATGGCCTAGGAGCTCCTCTTTATCAGGCTCCCTTACAAGAGCAGAGGAAAGGGGCCTGGGAGAGGAAAGGGGCCCTTCACATGGAGAGCAGGTCCAGTCTGTGTAATACCAATCAGGCATTGGCTTGGGGCATTGTTCATCCAGACGATGAAGGAAGTAGAGTTGGCCACACGTAACATCATGTGCATTTTGCAGAAGGAAGATTGAGGTGTAATGATGGTGATCTGGTTGCAGTGGGACTAGAGTTTTGCCTTTAGAACCCCAGTGACAGAGCTGTAGGCTTCGAGAAGACACCTTAGAAACAATCTAGCTCTGGGAAAGCACACGCATTTCATTTGCCAACCCCAGGGTAGAGAATGAGTGTGTCTTCGCCAGGGCTCAGTGACCGTGTGTGGGGGTCGGTCAGTGATGTCTGACGTGTGCCGTGGGTTTGGTGAGGGGGGAGACGTGTGTGCCACCCACGCTATTGCTGCTTCTGCCCAACCTCTCGTTTTACAAACAAGCCAGCTGAGGCCCAGAAAGCTGGGAGCACGTGTTCAGGGCTTGTCCAGCAGGGGCAGTAAGTTAAGGGGGGCAGAACTGGTCCAGAATTCAGGTTTCTTGAGTTCCGGTTCGGAACCTTTACTTCTAATGGAGTCAGGTATTCTAACAGGCATTTCGCTGTTGCTAAAGAGCATTGCAGCCTTGAGGCCACACTACCTGGGTTCACATCCCAGCTCTGCCACTAGGTAGCTACGTGCCCTTGGCCGCGTGATGTAACTTTTTTCAGCCATTGCTGCTTCATCTGTAAAATAGGTGATAATACTTGTACCCACCTTACAGGATGGTCACGGAGTGAAATAAGATAACACACATATAAAATGTTTAGATGAGGGTCTAACGCATAGTAAACTCTAAGTAAATGTTAGTAACTTAATTTAAGCATTAAGTTATATTTTATTGTCCTTTTAGATTCTTGCTGGATAGGGACACAGAATCTTCCCATAGTCACCCCCTCTGCAGAATTGCTCAGAACCGCCCCCCCATCCCCCTACCTGCTTCTCGTCCTTCCCAATTGAATGCTCTGCGATCTTCCGGTGAAGTAATCCTAGAATTTGTAACTTGGTGATGAAAATTCCTACAACCAATAATCAGGTGTGACATGGTGCCAGGTCTGTCAATGCCTGCACTTCTGGGCATCCTACTTCACACTTCACAAAAGTGTGTTTTGGTTTTGGACCTGTGGCAAAATCCTGGAGGCCTGCTGTGGTTCTCCAAAGGCCAGCCGCCACATGGGGTCTTGGTGACCATTTTGCCTGGTCTCTCCTATGATCGGAATGTTGCTATAGCCTCTCCTCAGACAGTCCCTGCTCCCCTGGGCCAGTGTGTTCCTAGTCTGCAGACTGGGCATCTGTGCCCAGCTGGTGCCGCCCCATCCCTCACACCCCTTTCTCCCGTGGGCTTAGATGGCATGGCCCAGTCCAAACCCAGACCCAAAAGCTGTGCTGTGGTTACTTCCATGCCATAGCCTAGCTGCGCAGGCTGTCGGTAGTGGTTCCCTTTGGGTGGCCTTAATGGGGAGGCCTGGCCAGTTGGAAGAGCCCAGGATCGTCCTGGGAGGCTTGCCAGGGGTGACTCCTGCAGAATGAATGGTCTGTCCCCAGCATTGTTGGACCTCGCCTCCTGGTAGAGTGGCGTTTCCTGGACGGCAGCAGTGTCCAGGGCTCCCCTGGAGACTTTAGGGCATGGGAATGGCAGCGCTGGGGAGGGCTGTCTGGGTGCTGTGTGGTGATGGGTGTGTGGCTTCTGTTGAATGAATCATCACTGAGTTCAGTCTTGCCTGGTTGCAGAGAAAAAAACCTCTGCTGCGGACCCTTAAGGAGGCCTTCTTGGGGTCTGTCATCTGCTCCCTGGGAAAGGGATGAGGGCTATGGGAAGGAGGCTGCCCTCCTTGGAAGACAGCCCCAGCATCGACCCTCACATTTGGAAGCTCTGTTGCCCTGGGCCTTGCCCCTTGGGCCGCAGCCTGTTGTGGTTGCAACCTGGCCATGTGTGTGGGTGCCACTCGGCTTTTTGTCCTCTAGGCCTAGAGCAGAGCCTACGATCGTAGCCTCAGAGGTGCAGTGTGTGCCGGGCCTGGCTTTGTCCCAGGGAGGTGCAGGCGAACGGAGGGGCTGAGCCACACTGGGGATGGAACTTTGGGCTCTGCCGTTAGTTCTGTGATGGGGGAGGTGGCAGCTGCATCTGTAAGAAAGAGGGGCTGGCAGCTGGCGGGGAAGAGGGAAGCAGGGGCCACGCTGGGATTGGGAGGAGGCGGGGGAGGGGGAGAGAGGCCTGGGTCCAGGCTGAGGGTTTTGACAGGTGAAAAGAAGTGAGGTGCAGTGAGACTGTGGAGTGTCCTGTGCAAAGGCCAGGATGCAGAGGGTGGTGTAGGGCATTACCGATCACTGGGTTGGGGGATAGCTGATGGGGGAGGGCAAGAGAACGAAGCTGGCTGGCATCTGGACTGCCTTGTGCTGGGCCTGCTTGGCCCAGGTAGGAGTTTGCATTTCATACTGAAGGCCCTGGAGCCTTTTGGAGAGTTACCAGTACAGGTCGTCCTCCTTACCCAGTGTGGCCCGTGTCCTGACCCTTCCCAGGCCCGCCTCCTGCACAAGCTGGTGGCCTTGTCCAGTTGCCACACTGAGACCTTATGCCTCTTGGGCCTTGCTCCCTTCCTCCTCTCGGTAGTTCCCTGATTTCTGTACAACTGGTGCTTTCCAGGCCTTTGTGTGTGCATGAATTTGTTCTGGTCTTCGTGTCATAGTGGGCTTACTGGAACAGCTCCTGGGAGCCCAGACCTGGCCAGACCCTGTGGTGGCCTGGCTGTGGGAAATAGCTGAGGCTCAGTGAGGGCTGAGAGATGGGGGTCTGTGAGCACGTGGGGAGGGCACCACTGAGGGCCCATAGCAGGCACTGGCTGCCTGGAGTTTCCTTCTAATCCATGAGGAATATTTAACAGTGTGCTTGGGGGGCAGCAGAGTTGAGTAGAAGGAGACGGGCTTTGGAATTGTACAACAGTGACCCAAACCCTGGACGTCAAACTTACTGGTTCAGTAACCCCTGCAAGTCCCCTGTTTTGAGCCTCAGTTTCCTCATCTGTACAATGGGGAGAATGTACGCCCCCTGCCTCCCCTTTCAAGGGCTCTTACCTGGATCAGGTGAGGTAATGTGTGTGAAAGGTTTCATGCACTGTAAAGGACTGTGCCTTTACTGCTGAGGACCATTAGTATGGTATGTGGGGTGAACAAGATTTTGTTGCTTAGCAGCTTATAGTCTATGCTGGGGCAGTGAATCAATAATTCAAACAAAAAGTAATGATTATGGAGAAGAGCTTGTGAAAATTATAAATCAAGGACCTATTTGTGCTTGCATTATGCTGACAGGTCATTTGGCACCTTAAATTTGATCCTCATTTTAATATGAAATTACTAGATGTTAGTAAAACATAAGATGATAAGACACTCGTACGTACTTAGATGTTCACAACGTTTATCACCTGTAATGAGTACGATAAATTGAAGACAGGAATTTTTTTGTCTCAGAGACTTAGGACTTCATATATACGTGAAGTGTGACTAAAAAAATATAATTGAGTTACAAAATATAAAACAATGTTCTAGAGTTAGTAGTGGACAGTTGTATAACTTATTGGATATAGTAAAAAACATTGTACTGTATAGTTTAATGGTGAATTTTATGATATGTGAATTATTTCTTAATTTAAAAATAGAAAGTATTTATTAAAGCAATAATTATTAACAAATACAGAGATTCAAGAAACAGTTACCTATAATTTTACCAAATTAAAAAACATTATGACTTTTATATACCTTCTAATACTGTTCTGTTACATCCACAGTGTTCTATCAATATCATGAACTGTTTTTCTCAATGTGTTATCCTTAGTATTTTCTATGTTGTCCTATAGTCCATTTAAAATAACGATTTAAGTCACTGTGTGACTGTTACATGATTTACTTAGCTTTTCCATTTTCCCACTTTCAGGGTGCATATACATATGCTTTTCTATTCTAACCAACACTGTGCTGAACATCTTTGTACATGGACTATTTTCCATGTCTTAGATTAATTTCTTAGGAGAAATTTCTAAAGTGATAAATATGAATCAAAACACTGCTGAGAGAAATTTTTAAAAAGACTTAATAAATGGAGAGGTGTGTATTATGTTCATGGGTAGGAAAAGTCAATATTGCAAAGATGTCCATTCTCCCCAAATACATCTATAGATTCATGGGAATCCCAATCAAAATCCTACCAGGGTTTTTTGGGTATAAATTGACAAGCTCATTCTAAAGTTTATATGGGAATGCAGAGGTTTTTGAGTCAGTGCTGAAAAATAACACTGAAAAAGAAGAACAAAGTTAGAGGGCAAATACTATTTGAAGACTTACTATAAACCTGTAGTAATCAAGACAGTGTGATATTGGTGTAAATACAGACAAATGATCAATGGAACAGACTAGAGAGTCCAGAAATAGACCCATACATATATGAACAATTAATTTTTCACAGTGGTACAAAGGCAAGTCAGTGTAGAAAGATTGATTTTTCCAGCAAACAGTGCTGGAACGATTAGATACTCCTATGCCGAATTGAACTTTGATCCATACCTCCTACTACATATGAAAACTGATTCCATATAGATCACATACCCAGATGTAAAAACCTAAAACTATAAAAACTCTAGAAGAAAGCATAGAAAAAGGCTGTAGTTTGGATAGGCAAAGATTTCTTAGGTGCACAACACCAAAAGCATGATTCATAAAAGAAAAAGTGGTGAATTTTACTTAATCAAAATGAAAAATGACTTCTTTTTGGAAGATGTTGTTAAGAGAAAGGAAAGACAAGCTGTGGACTGGGAGAAAATATATGCAAATCATATATCTGATAAAATGCTGTGTATGGAATATATGAAGAATTCCTGTAATTCAGTTATTTAAAAAAAAACCAATTAAAAAAAGCAGACAAGAGATTTGGACAGACATTTGACCAGAGAAGATGTAGAGATGGCAGATAAACACATGAAAAGATGCTCAACACCCTTAGTCTCAGGAAAACACAAATTTAAACCATAATGAAATACCATTACACATGTATGAGAATGACCAAAATGAGAAAGACTTCTCACACCAAGCATTGGGAGGATGTGGAGGAGCTCTCCTACACTATGGTGGAAATGTAAAATGGCACAACCACTTTAGAAAACAGTGTAATTTCTTAAAAAGTTAAACATATACGTGTCACACAATTTGACTGTTGCATTTCTAAGTATTGGCCCACGAGAAATGAAAGCATATGTCTGTGCAGAGATTTGTACATGAATGTTTATAGCAGCTTTATTGGTACTCCCAAACTGCAAACGACCCAAATGTTCATCAGTACACGAATGAATAAAGAAGTTTGGTCCATTCACACAGTAGAATACTACTCAGTAAGAAAAATGCAATAAATTGTTGATATATGCAGCAACAAAATGGATATCAAAAAATTATGTTGAGTGAAAAAGTCTAGACCAAAGAAAAAAGTTTGTGCTGTGTGATTTCATTTGTATAAAACTTAAAATTCTTGACTGTGTTGACAGAAAGCAGAGTAGTGGTTGTCTGGAGATGGAAGGTATATAGAGGGATGGAGCTTGACAAAGGGACACCGGGAACTTTTGGGGACTGATGGATATGCTTACTTCCTTGATTATGGTGATGGTTTCGTGGATGTATACATATACCAAAAAATATCAGATTGTACATGTGTAGTTTATCGTGGGTTGGAATATCTCAGGGAGGCTGTTAAAACAAACAATGCTAGTAATGGATTGTGATCTGTTGAGAAAAGTAGACCTCCTTGAATCCAAGCGCACAAAAACAAACAGATGAATAAATGGAGAATATTAAGAACTGGTTATTTCTAAAATTTGGTAGTGCTTCCTTGCATAATACTTAGTTATCAAGATAAAACAAGTAACTTTAAGTGAGGAAGCCAGGTGGATAGCAATCTTAATGAAGTGATCAAAATTAACATTGCCTGTAGGATGACAAATCAAAATTGTGCACCACCTGATAGGATATAAAGAAAACAGAGCCTTTTATTAAATTATTGGATTTGATTAGCTAATATTTTTAAAAAGTATTTTTACACCTATGTTCACAATATACATTGGTCTATAGCTTCCCCCCCCCCCCGCCTTGTATTTAATGTCTGTCTTTGATTTTGGGGTACTGAATAGAATAGAATATATTCTCATAGAATGAGTTGGGAAGTATTCTGTCTTCAGTTTTCTGGAAGAGTTTGAGTGAAATGGTAATATTTCTTGCTTAAATGCTTGGTAGAATTCAACTGTGATACCATCCTGGATAGAAATTTTCTTGTCTGATATAAACAAAGCCATTCCAACTTGATTTTAATTAGTGTTGGCATGGTATATATTTTCCCATCCTTGTACATTTAACCTGTTGATATTTTTATTATTTCTTACAGGCAACATATACTCAAGTCTTTCTTTTTTATCGAAATTGACAATCTCTGGCTTTTAAACTGGGGTGTTTAGAACATTTATATTTAATGGATTATTGGTAGGGTTAGATTTATGTCTTTCATCTTGTTATTTGTTTTATCTTTGTTAGCTCTTTATTTCTTGTTTTCTCTGCCTTCTTTTAGACTGGATATTTTTTTATGGTTCTATTTAATTTATTTTGTTGGGTTTTTTTGTTACTTTAGTGATCGTGTCAGTTTACAGCATACTTTTTTTATTAAAAATTTTTAACATTTATTTTTGAGAGACAGACAGACATACACACACACACACACACACACACACACACACACACACGAGTGTGAGTCGGGGAGGGGCAGAGAGAGAGGGAGACACAGAATCTGAAGCAGGCTTCAGGCTCTGTGCTCTCAGAACAGAGCCGTACATGAGACTTGAACCCATGAACACAAGATCATGACCTGAGCCAAAGCTGGACGCTCAACCAACTGAACCACCAGGTGCCCCTGCAGTATACATTTTTAATTCTTCACATTCTGCATTCAAGTGACATTATACCACTTCACAGAGTATAAAATCTTATAATAGTATACTTTCATTTCTTTTTTCCTAACTTTTTGCTATTGATGAAATACATTATGCTTTTACATATGTTGTAAACTCCACATTACTTTATTATTTTTGTTTAAGCAATTATTTACTTATTAAAGAGTTACAGAGCATTAGATAAGATTCTTGTGTATCTATCTACGAAGTTACCATTTCTAGTCTCTTTTCCTTCATAGATCCATATTTCCCTCTTGTATCATTTTCCTTCTATCTGAAGGATGTCCTTTAACATTTTTTGCTATACAGGGATGAATGCTCTGAGCTTTTATATATGCCTGAGAGAGCTTTCATTTTACCTTTGTTTTTAGTGGGTATAGAATTCTGGGTTTTCTTTCACTGCTTTCAGAGATGTTGCTCTACTAACTTCTGCTTGTATCTTTGCCAGAGAGAAATCTACTGTCATTCTTATGTTTGTTTTTCTGTCCATAATGTGTCTTTTTCTCTGGATACTTTTAAGATTTTTCTCTTCTACTGATTTTGAACAATTTCATTATGTAGTTTTCTTCATGTTTTTTATGTTTAGGACTTTTGGAGATTCTTTGTTGGTTTATAGTTTTTTTAGAAAATCAAATTTGAAAAACTTTCAGCCATTATTTCTTCGTATATATATTTTTCTACCCTCTCCTATCTCCTCTCCTTTGAGGACTCCCAACTACATGTTTACTGGGCTGCTTTCATTTGTCCCATAGATCAATGATATTCTTTCTATTTTTAAAAATTTCTTTTTTCTTTGTGTATTTTTTATAAATATATTTTTTTCAGGGGCGCTTAGTGGCTCAGTTGGTTAAGTGTCCGACTCTTGATTTTGGCTCAGGTCATGATCTTAACAGTTCATGAGATCAAGCCACACGTTGGGCTTGGCGCTGACGGCAAGGAGCCTTCTCTCTCGCTCTCACAAGTGGAAGATGGGCAGAGATCCACAGAGAGAGAGGGAAAGAAAGAATCCCAAGTAGGTTCCATGCTGTCAGTGCAGAGCCTGACATTGGGCTTGATCTCATGAACCATGAGATCATTACTTAAGGCATAATCAAGAGTTGCTTAAATTACTGAGCCATCCATGTGCCCCTGTGTATTTTGTTTGAAATAGTTTCTGTTGCTAGGGCCTCAAGTTCACTAATGTTTTTTTCTACCATGTCTAATCTATCTTTAATCTCATCCACACATTTTATATGTCACACATTAAAGTTTCATCTCTAGAATTTTCTTTTGGATCTCACTCTGTTTTTTAAAAAATAGTTTTTGTGTCTGCTTAAGTTTTGAACATATGAAATTCAATTATAACTGATTTTAATGTACTTCTCTACTAATTCTAATATAGGTTTCACTTTTGATTTTTTAAAATTATATTTTATTAGCTTTTTTTTAGTTTTGAGTTTATTTTTTTGTTCAATTCTTTTTTTCTTCAAATTTTTATTTAAATTCTAGTTAACATACAGTGCAATATTGGTTTCAGAAGTAGATTCAGTGGTTCATCACTTACATATAACACCCCAGTGCTCATCATAACAAGTGACCTCCTTAATACCCATCACCTATCTAGCCCATTCCTCACCCACCTCCCTCCATCAACCCTCAGTTTGTTCTCTATCATTAAGAGTCTCTTTTGGTTTGTTTCCCTCTCTCTTCCCCACCCCCTGTTCCCATATGCTCATCTTTTTTGTTTCTTAAATTCCACCTATGAGTGAAATCCAATGGTATTTGTCTTTCTCTGATTTATTTTGCTTAGCATAATACACTGTGGCTCTATCTATGTCATTGCAAAAAGCAAGATTTTATTCTTTTTGATGGCTGAGTAATATTCCGTTGTACACACACACACACACACACACACACACACACACAAACACACATATGCGCCACATCTTCTTTATCCATTTGTCAGTTGATGGACTTTGGAGCTCTTTCCATAATTTGGCTATTGCTGATAGTGCTGCTATAAACATTGGGGGGCATGTACCCCTTCAAATATGTATTTTTGTATCCTTTGGGTAAATACCTAGTAGTGTAATCGCTGGGCTGTAGGGTAGTTCTGTTTTTATTTTTTATTTTTTTTTAATGTTTTATTTATTTCTGAGAGAGAGAGAAAGAGACAGACAGACAGGGAGAAAGAGAGACAGCATGAGCAAGGGAGGGTCAGAGAGAGAGAGGGAGACACAGAATCTGAAGCAGGCTCCAGGCTCTGAGCTAGCTGCCTGCACAGAGCCTGACGCGGGGCTCGAGCCCATGAGCTGTGAGATCACGACCTGAGCTGAAGTTGGATGCTTAACTGACTGAGCCACCCAGGCGCCCCGGGTAGTTCTATTTTTAACTTTTTGAGGAACCTCCATACTGTTTTCCGGAGTGGCTGCACAGTTTGCATTCCCAGCAACAGTGCAACAGGGCTCCCCTTTCTCCACATCTTGCCAGCATCTGTTGTTTCTTGTTTTGTCAATTTTAGCCATTCTCACAGGTGTGAGGTGGTATCTCATTGTGTTTTTCACTTGTATTTCCCTGATGATGGGTGATATTGAGCATCTTGTCATGTGTCTGTTAGCCATCTGGATGTGTTCTTTGAAAAAACTGTCTATTCATGTTTTCTGCCCATTTCTTAATGGGATTATTTGATTTTTGGGTGTTGAGTTTGATAAGTTCTTTATAGATTTTGGATACTAACCCTTTTTCCCATAAGTCATTTGCAATTCTCCCATTCTGTAGGCTGCCTTTTCATTTTGTTGATTATTTCATTTGCTATGTAGAAGCTTTCAATCTTGATTAAGTCCCAGTAGTTCATGTTTGCTTTTGTTTCTGTTGCCTCTGGTGTTATGTCTAGCAGGAAGTTGCTATAGCCAAAGTCAAACAGATTGTTGCTTCTGTCCTTTAGGGTTTTGATGGTTTCCTTACTCACATTTAGGTCTTTCATCCATTTGAAATTTATTTTTGTGTATTATGTAAGAAAGTGGTCCAGTTTCATTCTTCTGCATGTTGCTGCCCAGTTTTCCCAACACCATTTGTTGAAGAGACTGTCTTATTTCCATTGGATATTCTTTCCTACTTTGTCAAATATGAGTTGGCCTTATAGTTGTGGGTTCATTTCTGCGTTTCTATTCTGTTGCATTGATCTATATGTATGTTTTTGTGCCTGTACCATACCGTCTTGCTGCCTCCAGCTTTGAAATATCGTTTGAAGTCTAGAATCATGATGCCTCCAGCTTCACTTTTCTTTTTCAGGATTACTTTGGCCATCCAGGGTATTTTGTAGTTCCATACAAATTTTAAGATTGTTCTAGCTGTGGAAAGAATGCTGGTGGTATTTTGATGGTGGTTGCATTAAATATGTAGATTGCTTTGAGTAGTATAGACATTTGTTCTTTTACTCCATGAACATGGAATGTTTTGCCATTTCTTTGTGTCCTCTTTAATTTCTTTCAGAAGCGTTCCATAGTTTTCAAAGTTTAGATTTTTTACCTCTTTGGTTAGGTTTATTCCTAGGTATCTTATGGTTTTTGGTGTAATTGTAAATGGGATTGATTCCTTTTTCTGCTGCTTCATTATTGGTGTATAGAAATGCAACAGACTTCTGTACATTGATATATCCTGCGACTTTGCTGAATTTATGTATTGGTTTTAGCAATTTTTTGGTAGAGTCTTTTGGGTTTTCTACATAGAGTATTATGTCTTCTACAAATAGTCAAGGTTTGACTGCTTGCCAATTTGAATGCCTTTTCATTGTTTTTTGTTGTCTGATTGCTGAGGCTCTGAGTTGGTTTTGATTGGTTGGTTTTCCTCTCATTTTGTATTTTTCTTCTTTGCATGCCTGGCAACTTCTTGTTAGGTGCCAAACATTGTGCCTTTATCTTTTGAGGTGCTAGATGTTTTTGTATTCTTTGTATTATTTATTTTTTTAATGTTTTATTTATTTTTAAGAGAGAGAGAGACAGAGCTCAAGGGGCGGCGGGTGGGGGGTGGGGTGAAGAGAGAGAAAGGGAGACACAGAATCTGAAGCAGGCTCCAGGCTCTGAGCTGTCAGCACAGAGCCTGATGAGTGCTCAAACCCACGAACTGTGAGATCATGACCTGAGCTGAAGTCAGACACTTAACAGACCGAGCCACCCAGGCGCCCCTGGACTTTTATATTTGTAGAAGATGTTGAAGGAGGGATGAAAAAACATTTCTTCCCCATTGTGGACATAATACATATGAGTTTTCAGAAATTTGCAAAATACAGAAAAACCTATGAGGAAGAAAAATATTTTTGTAATCTCACAGCCTAGAGATACCACTTTTTACATGTTATTATATTTCCTTTGGGTCTTGAATTTTTGACTAGAAGAATTAATCAAAAATATTTGTTTTGGGGTCTGTTTTTTACCTTCTCTTTCATGGTCTCTCTCTTTTTTCTTGTGTTGTGTGGCGCACATCTCTATGTCTGTCTCTTTCCTCTTTGTGTCACAAACTCCCATCTTCAACCCCACTGCAGATACTGCCCAGTTCTGTTGAGGAGTCTTGTTGATTCAGTCTGAGACTTTGGTACCTTCCTGCTGAGTTTGGAGGCCAAAATCCCTGCTCTTGGGAGTTTAGATATGAGTCAAGAATTGCTCTCTTTGGGCCTTTGTTCCCTCCCTCCCAATCAATAATTAATCAGTACTGGGTTGATCTTATTAGCTACTCACTTTTGAAACCCTAAACCAAGCTGGCTAATAACAATGCTTTTAATTAATATGAGACAGATTAAAACTCATTACAGCAAGGTTATTGGTAATGAGATAATCATAAGGCAAGTTATTGAGCTGGGAGTGAAAATGAAGTTGGAGGAGGGGCAGGGAGACCACGCCAGCTGTCCCTGCTATAGTTTGGCAGGGACAGAAGGGGGAATGTCAGGCCTCTGCAGTGAGGGCATGCTGCAGCTACACACCCAACCAGTCCCGGAAACCAGGTGCTTAGTAAAGGCAGCACGTGGGTCTGTGAGCTGATGGGTGGTCGGTGTTAGGGTAGGAGAGGAAGTAGGGTCTTTGGGCAGAAAAAGTAAAGTCCCTGTGTTTAGGATAATTCTCTATCACTGTTGTGTTTCTTATGCGTGGATGCTATGCCATTTAGATGACAAAGCATGAAATTAGCCATTGTTCCTAGTAGATTGTGGTCTAGGCTTGCTGGTCAAACAAAATATAGGGAACTAGGATGCACCTGAAGTGTTCTTTTTAATTTTTTTTAATTTCATTTTTCTAGGAATAGTGGTTTCCCCTCCTCCTACCATCCTTTTAATCCAAGTGTTGAGTATGGACTGTATGCTGAGCCCTGTGCTAAAACTCTTTTTTTATGAATTGCTTCGTATGACCATCACACTGACAGTTACCATTTTTCTCCTCCTTTTACTGATGAGGAAACTGAAGCCCCAAAGTTAATTAACTTGTCCAAGGTTATAGGACAGGTAAGTAGCAAAGGACAATTTAAATTCAGTTGTTTTTGATTCCACAGCCTTTGCTATTAACCATGTGTTATGCCTCCGCCTTGTTGTGTTCAAGAACGTCTGTAGTTTTCATTGGCCGTTTAAACTGTATATGCTCTGGGCACCTGGGTAGCTCAGTTGGTTAAGTGTCCGACTTCAGCTCAGGTCATGATCTCGCAGTTTGTGGTTTGAGCCCTGCGTTGGGCTCTGTGCTGACAGCTCGGAGCCTGGAGCCTGCTTCAGATTCTGTGTCTCCCCTTCTCTCTGTCTATCCCCTGCTCATGCTCTGTCTCTCTCTGTTTCTTAATAATAAATGAAATGTTAAAAAAAAATTCAAACTGTATACACTCAATTCAACTTCCGTGGCCACCCTGGTGCCAGCAGGATGCTCTCTGCCACACATGTCCTACCTGGGGGTTACTGGGCAGCTACGTTTATTGCCTGCCATTGGGGAATCTAGTGTCATGGTGCATGGCCACTCCTCGGTCTGCATTGTGAACTCTGCCCATGAAGACCATCCCCACAGTGCTTGCATCCCCCCTGTGTGTGCACAGAGAGAAATTCCGTTCATGCCTGTCCCTGGCACATGCTTGAACACGTCAGCCTTTCACCTTTTAGTGACTCTCGGACCTTGGGAATGTTACTGAACTCCTCTGAGATCATTTTGTCATCTTTAAAGACACATTTTAAGATCTATTTTGAAGACACGTTTGGGCAGATTTAAAAACAATATCAACTACCTATATTTCAGCATTTACTGTAGGCCCAGGAATAGTACCTATACCAGGGCACTAAATAAATGATTATTTATTATAGCTGTTACTGATTTATAAACCTGAGCTGTCCAGTATGGTAGCCACTAGCCACATGTGATGATTTAAATTAATTAATAATTAAAGAGTGAGAGGGAGCAAGTGAGTGAGGGGCAGAGAGAGAGAATTCTAGGATCTAGGAGAGGCAGAAGGAGAGGGAGGGAGAGAGAGAGAGAGAGAGAGAGAGGAGGGCTTACCTCAAGTGGGGCTTGAACTCATGAATGTGAGATCATGACCTGAGCCGATGTCAGATGCTTAATGACTGAGCCACTCAGCTGCCCTGATTTCAATTTAAATTATATAAAATTAGGGATGACTGGGTGGCTCATTTGGTCAAGCGTCTGACTCTTGATTTTGGCTCAGGTCATGATCCCAGGGTTGTGGGATCCAGCCCTGCATTGGTCTTTGTGCTGAGTGTGGAGCCTGCTTGGGGTTTTCTCTCTCTCTCCCTCCGCCCCCCTCCCTTGCTTGGGCTTTTTCTCTCTCTAGAAATGAAAAAAAATTGGAGAATTCAGTTCCACAGTCACACTAGCTACATTTCAAGCCCCCAGTAGCCACTGGTAGCTGCTAGTGGCCACTGTGTTATTAGTGCAGATGTAGAACATTTCTGTCATTGCAGCACTTTCTGTTGTACAGTATTGGTATAAACTAACTTTCATCTTCCTTCCAGGGGCCTATGCCTATGTCGGTGCACACCTTCAAAGTTGTGTAGTGTGAAGGAGTAGATTTGGGAGTGCAGAGATCCGAGATTCCAGAAGTTTTGCCTTTTCATTGATCACACTCCTCGTTGGGGGAAAGGTTGCTGGGTGCTAGACAGCCATGGGATTCCCGTGGATGGTCCCTGATTCCAGCAGATACAGCCCCTTAAGGTATCAGATTAAGGAAGTGAATACTGAAAGGGGGAATTTTTACTGAGCTAGAAGTTTCTTGAAATTTTGAATGGGACCTGCCTTCTGATCCCAAAGGACAGTGAAGCCCTAGGAGCTGGAGTTGAAAAGGGACCCTGGAAATCGGAGGCCCTACTCTCTTCTTCAGCATTTGTGTCTTTTGGCCTTAAAAGAATATTTGTAAGTTTTTGGTGAGTGGCAATATTCACTTGTGTGTGTGTGTGTTTATTTAGAAGCTGGTTGAAGGTGACTTTGGAGCTTCTTTAGTTGAATTGTGGGTGCCATTTGCAGTAGGTGCTGACTCAGCTTCATGGATGGTGGTTTTGTGAGTACATAACCCATAGTTGTCATTAATCTACATTTATGGCTCATGGACAGCTTGCTCTGAGGTTCGCAGAGTGTCCAGGGACACACATGGTCTCTGCCCCAGTGGCTGATGTGCCAGGTAGCTGATGAGTTGGGTACTGACCAGCTTTCCTGGGCTTGTGTGACCAGAGAGGGCTCCCTGAATTGTCCAGACACGGTCTTGAAGGTGACCATCACTTTGTGCCAAGAGTTAGTTAGCCTGGGTTCAAGCCACAGGTGAGGGGCAGTGGGCTGATGTTTTCTATCTTTTTTCTTCTTCTAAGTTTATTTTCAGAGAGAGAGAGAGAGAGAATATGCACGTGTGTGAGTGGGAGAGGAGCAGAGAGAGAAGGAGACAGACAATCCTAAGTGGGTTCCATGCTGTCATTGTGGAGCCATGCACAGAACCATGACTGAACTGAACGATGAGTCAGAGGCACCCAGGCGCCCCTAGAATATTCCCGAGGGCTGCCAGCAGCAGAGACAGATGCAGATGTGAATCCAATCTAAAGAAAATGGTGGAGTTAGGTCTTCAGCAATATACACACATGCATGCTGATCCATGGTCCTGTACTGTTCTTTTGATTGAAATGCCCTTTTTATCCTAATTTATTCAAATTTGATTTCAGGAACTAATCCTGTGTCTCCATCAGGGACCAGTCACACCAGTAGTCTCACTGGGGAAAATTTTTTGAAAATTTTTTTACATTTCTGGTATCTTTATTTCATATTGATTATTGTGTAAGTAAATTGCATAATTCACACTCTATTAAAAAGTGTAGAATAGAATACACCCTATTTTTTGACTATTTTTTGAAGTTTTTATTTAAATTCCAGTTAACATACAGTGTAATATTAGTTTCAGGTGTACAATATAGTGATTCAGCACTTTCATATACTCCCCAGTGCTCATCACTACAAAGCACTCCTCAGTCCCCATCACCTATTTCACCTGTCTCCCCTCCTCCACCTCCTTTTTCTGTTTGTTCTCTGTAGTTAAGAGTCTGTTTCTTGGTTTGTCTCTCTCCCTTTTTTTCCTCCTTTGCTTTTTTGTTTTGTTTCTTAAATTCTATGTATGCGTGAAATCATACAGTTTTTGTCTTCTCTGACTGGCTTACTTCACTTAGCATAATACACTCTAGTTCTATCCACATCATTGTAAATGGCAAGATTTCATTCTTTTTGATGGCTGAGTAACATTCCATTGTATATATATATATACCACATTTTCTTTATACATTCATTGGTCGACGGACACTTGGGCTGTTTCCATAGTTTGGCTTTTGTAGATAATGCTGCTCCAAACATCGGGGTGCATGTATCCCTTTGAGTTAGTATTTTTGTATTCTTTGAGTAAATGTCTATTAGTGTGATTGCTGGATTATAGGGTAGTTCTGTTTTTAACTTTTTGAGGAACCTCCATACTGTTTTCCAGAGTGGCTGCACCAGTTTGCATTCCCACCAACAGTGCAAGAGGGTTGAGTGGGGAAAACTTAATAGAAAAGATTATTAATTAGGAAAAGTAAAAGGTAGTTAAGTAGTGAAAGGAGATTCTAAGCGTACAGAAGTAGTAAGCATGTAAAGCAGCTGTTTGCTCTGGGGCTGAAGGGTAGTGAGTAAGGACAGAACTCAGCTGAGGGCCTCAACCTGCAAGGCTGAGATGGAGGTCTGTCCAGTAGTGAGGAGACAGGGTGGAAGGCAGAGTCCCTGGGAGTGGCCTGCTGGGGGACAGTGAAATTTGCAGGGGGGTGTGGCCCAGAGTTAATATAGAGAACCCTATGCTAGCTGATCACAACAATCGCTGGAGGGCGTGGGCCCGAGTTGGGCCATCAGAGGGGCCTGCCAAGTATGAAGAAATTTAGTGGGATGGTCTGGTCTGGGAGGGCCACTGAAGGGGGCACCCTCAAGCTGCTGGCCACTGAGCTAATATGCCACACTGGCTCCGGTGGCATATTCGAACCTCCTTGCTCTCCTGTGGCCTCAGTGCCCCTCCAGAGTCACCTAATCACAAGCCATCTGACAATGGAGAAATGATAGAATGAAGCCCCAGGATCACAGTACAGGGGAGAGAAGGGTGGATTTGGAGGCTGGAGGCCATAGTTCTGAGCAGCACACACCCACTTGCCCTGCTGTGGGCCAAGCCTTTGTGCTGATTCCAGTCCTCATGTTTCTTGCATCTAAATCTAAGCTCTCGGGGTTCTCAGTGGGATCCTGTTGTGACAAGTCATTCATTCTCTGGGCACGAATGGCTCCCACGTCTCCCCATGTGGTGGAAGGCATGGGACTGGCCTGTTCTAAGTCCCAGTGAACACACAGTGGTTGATGCCTTTACTGGGTAGGGAGGGAAAAGTGGTCGGTGGCCTTGACCCCACAGCAGCTTTGATGTAGGGGCTGAGCCTGCTTCATTGGGGAAGAGGGTGGCTGGGTACTGGGGCAGCCTGGCTGGGAGTGCCCGGTTGGATGAGGGCTCCAGTCGTACTGTATCTTAGGACTAATGTTTAGTGGATGCCTGTGCGTTACCTCTTATTCTGCCAGTGATTTTGATCTCCCTTCTTCTGGGTTGGAATTTGGGGAATGATTATTTGAGCTACAAAAAGTCATTTGTTCATAGTAGCCTGGACCTTTGTACCATGAAGAAAGGCCCAGTTCCGTGTTTGACCATGGTTTGCCTTCTTTCTCACTTCCTCAAAACCAGGGCTTGAGCGTGGCCATGGCCAGTCCTCGCATTGATTTTCTGTCATCTGCCACTGGCCAGCTGAGGCCCCAGTTCCCAATTCTTAAAGAGAATACACCCCTTTCCCACCATCCTTTGATCCATCTGTAAGCTTTCTCTCCTTGTAATTCTTAGGGTTAATTTCCTTCTCCTTGTGCCCTCCCGTCAGGGTAAGAAGACTCTGTGGCCCAGCTTGGACCAGATGTCCACATCAAGGCTGGCATACTCTGCGTAGGGGGTGAGGTCATGTGTATATAGGCTTTCCAATAGTTTGCTGGGGTTCGGAAGTAGAGGTGTCCAGCAGAGTCAGTAGTGGGTGCTCACAAGGGTCTCAGCACAGTGACCCAATGCCTGGAGTCTGGGGTCTATTGTGCCTGTGTCCCTGTGGAACAGGGCAGATGGGCTATTGGAACACAGGTGCTGAGGGCTGTAGTGTTCTCTTTTTAATTCTAGGTTCATATGGCAACTAATTATATAGGATCTTTAACTGTTTCTTCCATTGTTGTTGCCAAAAGTTATTTAACTCCTCAGGTGGTTTATTGCCTCCAGTATGTGCTTAATTATGTCGACATCTTCCATATCACTCAAGAGAGTGTAAGTCCATCGTAGATGTTTACTTCCTCTTGGTTGATTGCATGGGTGCGGAAGAGATTCCCATGGGGCACTGGGCCCCCTTACCTTCTTTGTGTGCCCACAGCCCCATCCTGCCCCAGAAGCTGTAGCTCCAGGAAGGCAGGACCGTTCCTGAACCCTCAGCTGAGCTGGGGTGATGACTGGGGATACACAGCCTGATGGCCAGCAGGGACCACCTCCCAGCTCTGGAAGGACAGTGGGCATCAGGCTGCAAGTTAAGGCTGCCCTGTCCTAAGAGACCTGCCCAGCTGGCTGCTCCCTGCACCTGACACTTCCCAGAAAAACTTTTCTTCCAGTTACGAGGAGACCCTGCTAGGGTTGACTGGGTGGCTTCATCTGTTATGCATCTGACTCATGGTTTCTGCCTGGGTCATGATCTCATGGTTTGTGGGATTGGGCCCCACATTGGGCTCTATGCTGACGGCATGGAGCCTGCTTGTGATTTTCTTTCTCCCTGTCTCTGCCCCTCCCGTTCTGTGCTCACTCTCTGTCTCTCTTAAAATTAAAAAAACTTAAAAAAGAAAAAAAGACCCCTGCTAAAGTTTGTTGAGTTAAAAGAGCCCTAGGTTTGGAGTGTTTTCTAGACCTTTCTTTGACATTTATTAGCTGTATTAGCTATTTCTTCATAAGGACAGTATTTGAGTTTCTTATTTCTATCATTTATTTATTAAGTTTATTTCTTAATATTTTTTTAAAGTTTGTTTATTTTTGAGAGAGAGAGAGAGGCAGTGTGTGAGCAGGGGAAGGACAGAGAGAGAGGCAGACGCATAATCCAAAGATAGGCTCCAGGCTCTGAGCTAGCTGTCCGCACAGAGCCCAATGCGGGGCTTGCGCTCATGAACCATGAGATCATGACCTGAGCCAAAGTCAGATGCTTAACCAACTGAGCCTCCCAGGTGCCCCAAAGTTTATTTTATTTATTTATTTATTTATTTATTTATTTATTTATTTATTTATTTTTAATGTTTATTTTTGAAGGAGAAAGAGACAGAGTGAGCAGAGGAGGGGTGGAGAGAGAAGGAGACAGAATCCAAAGCAGGCTCCAGGCTGTAAGCTGTCAGCACAGAGCTTGATGTGGGACTTGAACTCACAAACCGTGAGATTATGACCTGAGCCTAAGTCAGACGCTAAGCCGACTGAGCCACCCAGGTGCCCCCAAAGTTTATTTTTGAGAGAGAGAGAGAGCACCCAAAAGTGGAAGAGGAGCAGAGAGACACAATCTCAAGCAGGCTCTGCGCTGTCAGCATAGAGCCCGACTTGGGGCTCAATCTCACAAGATTGTGACCTGAGCCAAAATCAAGAGTCAGATACTTAACCAACTGAGCCACCCAGGCGCCCCTGAGTTTCTTGTTTTTAAAAATACCAATACCTGACTCCCTGAGCTGCCATAAAGATTAAAAGAAAGGAAGCGTATGACCATGTTTTAGAAACTGTAGGCCTCCAAACAGATAGTGTTATTGGCATGTCTGAGGGTTGGGTGGCAAACACATGAACTCAATGCACCCACAAATGAATCGTTAATAGATTAATGACCGCTCTGGTTCCTGGGCCAGTAAGTTTTGATGGAGAAAAGACCAGAAGCATCAGAGCACTGGACTCTACGAAGAGGCTGACCTCAGTATGAGGTCGGAATTGCCTGCACTAGGTAGTGAAACTGAAGGAGAGCATTGAGGCAGAAGGTGAATGAAGGTGTGTGTGTGTGTGTGTGTGTGTGTGTGTGTGTGTGCGCGCGTGCGCATGTGCACGCGCGCTCTTGGAGCGAATCAGGCCCTTCAAGCAGTGGGGGCAGGAAAGGGAAAGAATATCCTGTGGACAGTGTACACTCACACCTCTCTGTTCCTGGCCCGTCTCCCTGCAGGTGCACCTCCGTTCTGCCAGGCGCCTCTGTGAGCTCTGCTGTGCCAACCGGGGCACTTTCATCAAGGTGGGCCAGCACCTGGGCGCTCTGGACTACCTGCTGCCCGAGGAGTACACCAGCACCCTGAAGGTGCTGCACAGCCAGGCTCCGCAGAGCAGCATGCAAGAGGTCCGCCAGGTCATCCGCGAAGACCTGGGCAAAGAGGTAGCCGCCTGTGCCGGGGGGTGAGGGGAGGGGGGCGGCTGCTGGGATGGCTTTCTTCTGAAGGGCCCTGGCAGAGCTGTGCCTGCCAGGTGCCGGCACTCCACCGCTGGAATGGAAACATACCTCATGGCAACTTTCAGTAGAGAAATCAAAGGGGTGAGAACGAATCTCAGGGGCCCTCAGTAAAAAAGATGGTTGAACCCTATGAAAGAGCTGATGTGTGACTGTTTTTGCCCTGCAGTGCAATGGGATTCATATGGTTCAACCTAATCCTATCTGTCCATTATGGGGGGTTTACTGTGTGTGGACGGCTGTGCTGTGTTCCGTGCATTCTCACCTAATCCTCACAGTACTGTCAGGTACCTACCTGGTCTTAACCCCATTTTTCTGATGAGAGATAAAAACTTAGGTAAAGGAGATTAAGTGAAGGGTAAATCCCATTTAGGGCTAGAGTCAGGAGCAAGGCCACAGGCTAGGGGGGGCAAAGTTAGGATGGAGAGACCCTAGGCAGAGAGGATAGGATTGGCGTGGCACAGGTCTGTGCGTGGCTTTGCTTCTTGCCAAGGCTGTTGGCCTCCTGCTTCCTACAGCACGAGATTCACCCCCAAATTAAAACTAAATAAATCACTGTAATAACAGTGTGAAATGCATCATTGCTGGCATGTGGCAGCTCGTGGGGGCGGATGGAAGGGAGGGAAGGCAGCAGATTAACCCTTTTAGGCCGGCTTGTCTGTGGAGGGCTGGAGCGGGAGGCAAGACCAGGTCAGTGGCCCCCTGTAAGCCAGGCTGGAGCGAGATGAGAAGTTTGAGGTGTCAGCAGTCATGGTGGGCCCACCCAGCTGGCCAAGGGACGTATGGGGTTAAAAGATTTTGTCTTCATCTTCAGGACCTCTCCTCTAGGCCCCCCTGGCCGTGTGGTCCTGAGCGTGGTGGCCTGCGGCTGCTGCCCCACAGGCTGTCTTGAGCCCTCTGAATAGGGCAGGCTAATGTCAAGGTCATGGTTCTGAGGGGGCGTCCTTCACAGCTGGGAAGCTCAGCAACCTCTGGTTTCTCACCCCGGCCCCCACAGACGCACAATTGAAGTCTCTCCTCCCCCTCCCCCTCCTCCTCCCTCCTGGGAAGATGGCATTTGTTCCTTGGTGACACACTTTCTCATTCTGTGGGTGGAGGGAGGGGAAAGGGGCTATGTGGGAACAGAGTAGGTGGGTGTGGAGGTGTGAGGGCGGGGAAAGTCACTCTACTCTGCACTTCCCTCCTCCTCCCGCCTCTTCCATGACACTTCTTGGGGAGCAGCTCTCCCCACCAGGAAGATACCTGAGTGGACCCCACTGACTGTGGGCTCTACACCCACCCTGGGATGCTCAGTGGAAAGCTTTGTTTTTATCCTGGTTTCAAGAATGTGGCTAAAGGAAGCCAAGTCTGTCGTGTATGACCATCTGCTGTCTGGCTTTGAGTTCTTGGATGGCCTCTGAAGACACCTGGAGCTCAGAGACTACATAGCTGCCCCTAAATCTCAGACTGAGGTGCAGGGAGAGTGGCCTGAGAGTGTGTTCTGGCCTTTCTAGTTGCTTGTATCTACCTTCCCATCAGCAGAGGCCTTATGGGGGCACTAGTGTCCTCACACCAGTCCCTGTCGCAGGCAGATGGGGCTGGTCCTGAGGGGTGTCCCCAGCAGGGTGTAGGAGATGAGCGTGAACTTACAGCTCTCTGGACCCTGCGATTTACTTGTGGTTCTGGATCAGTGCAAATCCCTGCACAGCAGCCAGTGCCATCAGTGTGGAGGGGAGAGTGAGTAAAGGGACACTGTCCTGGCATAGGGATGTGGAGGGGTGGGGATGGAGGCCACAAATCTAAGGGAGGGGCGTGGGAGTGACGGTGAGGCCTCAGATCCTCTGATTACCAGACCAGTGCCTTGTCTCCTATGTAACCGAGCTTCTGGTTGGCAGAAATCTTTTAGAAATCTGTTTTCTGTGTCTTTGGGTTAGAAGTTTCTCAGCTAGTATTACCAGAAGGAAACTTGCTTTATTCCTTTTGTTTTGAATGTTAGGCTTAAGTCCTGAAGGTCATGTTCTGGGAAGCAGTTGGAAGCCCAAACTCTAGGAGGTGGCATCATTTCTGGTGTCTCCAAAGTGACCTGGATCTGAAGTGGGTTGGGAATGGTCTCAGCCTTGGTATCTTAACTGCCCTTGGGACTGTAGGTTTAGGTGCAGTGCCGATCTTGGCCAGAAGATGGCGCTGGAGTTTGAGCGTCAGGGAAAGGTACTGAAGACTCGGCCCTTTCCAGCAAAGGGGAACCCTGACAGTTGGCTGAGACTTGGGTTCTTTATTCTCCTGGGCATGGTTCATGCTGAGGAAGGAGACCAGGCTGACACCTTTGCACCCTGAATGAGGCTGTTGACCACCCTGGTCCCCAGGAGTTCTTTGCTTCCTGCTGGAGGACCTGACAGAGCTCTGACCACCAACCCATTCTTACACAGTACTCTTTTGGGCTAGGAGTCCTCAGAGAACCCCCACCCCACCCCCCCCAGGCATTAAAAGCCTGCAGTTCTGTTTCAACACCTTTCCCTTCATTTTCCCTTCCTTCTGTCTGTTGTCCAAGCAGCTGGTATTTAGTGAAGAAAGCACAGTGCTGGAATCTTTGGGTGCAGCCAGGAATGGGTAAGACCTCGTTCCAGCCCTTGTAGTCTGGGGTCATCAGGAGGTACCCAGCACTTTAATAGCTGGCCCTGGATGTGCCCACAGGGTTTGTGGGAAAGAGAGAGTGACAGGGAAAGAGAGAGTGACAGGGAGAGAGAAAGAGAGAGTGCCCATTTGGGTGGATGGAGGCTTTCTGGAGCAGATGCTTTCTGACCCAGGCTCTCAAAGATGGGTGGGCTTGGAGGAGATGAAGGTTGGAGGAGGGGGCTTCTGATTGATGAGATGGGCTAAGCAAAGGTATGGGCACTGGAAAGCATAACATACAGAGGTTGCATGGAGAATAGTCTTGTTGACTAGCATATAGGGTTCAGGTTGGTGATGGTGGAGCTGAGGTTGCAAAGTTGGTGCTGAGGTCACAGTATGAAGGGCCTCAAATGTTCTTTTCATAACATGAACCGGAGGGAGAAGAGAACTTGGAGAAGGACCCAAGTGAAGGAGTAGGGAGTGGGGCCAGATTTTCCTCGCAACGTGGGTGATGAGGTCAGATGGGGGAAGGAGCAGGTGGGAGGTTTGTGTGGGTGGGGAGCTTGGGGAGAGGGGTTACAGAGGGCTTAGGAAGAGATGCACTGGTACAGTTGTCTTGCTTTCCTCCATCCACCCCCCTAACACACACAGACAAGTCTAGTCTTATTACAGTGTATTTCAGTCAGTGATCAAGTTTTGTCTGTTGTTCTGGAATGTAGTTGAATCAGATAAGGTTCTTTCCAGCTCTAAAATTCTATGAAAGACTGAAGGAAATGAGGTCAGCTGCCAGAGTGATGCACAGAAATACCTTTGTTGGGGGCACTGCTTGTACTGGTGTTGGGGGATGGGGGGTCTTGTGTACTCTGATACATGTTTCATCGGTCTGTTATCTCCGAGCGCCTACAGGGTGGGGATCTAGACTTGAACTTGTCTTATAACTTCCCATAGTACCTGGAGAGAAATGCTGTGTCACAGGAGATCAGCATTTTTAAAAAAATTTTTAATATTTTATTTATTTCTGAGAGAGAGAGCGAGAGAGTGAGAGAGTGAGAGAGAGAGACAGCATGAACAGGGGAGGGTCAGAGAGAGAGAGAGATACAGAATCTGAAACAGGCTCCAGGCTCTGAGCTAGCTGTCAGCACAGAGCCCAACGTGGGGTTCGAACCCATAAACTGTAAGATCATGACTTCAGCCAAAGTGGGACGCTTAACTGACTGAGCCACCCAGGTGCCCCTGGAGATCAGCATTCTTTTTTTTTAAATTTTTTAAATGTTTTTATTCATTTATTTATTATTATTTTTAAAAAATATTTTTATTTATTTCTAGGAGAGAGAGAGACAGCATGAACAGGGGAGGGTCAGAGAGAGAGGGAGACACAGACTCTGAAATAGGCTCCAGGCTCTGAGCTGGCAGTCAGCACAGAGCCCGACGTGGGGCTCGAACCCACGAACCTCGAGATCATGACCTAAGCGAAAGTCGGACGCTTAACCGACTAAGCCACCCAGGCACCCCTTTTTTATTTATTTTTTTACAAATAGTTTATTGTCAAATTAGTTTCCACATAACACCCAGTCCTCATCCCCACAAGTGCCCTCCTCCATGCCCATCCCCCCTCCCCACA